>NC_141875.1:578810597-579113627 GCF_056163025.1 Triticum urartu | reverse complement strand
TAGCAGAAGTAGCGCACCTTTGAATTTCTTCAGGGCATCATTCAGTTTTTCATGAGACGCGTTATTCTTCTTGCACCTGTAGGGACATACTTCTGGCAGTGAACATGTTACATGTGCTAAATTACATACCAGTGCACATATAGTTAATATGCTTTAGTTTTGTTCTGATGTCACCTGTTGGTTCCATCAGACTTCTTAATGTTCTCTATGCTTAATTACACATCAGCAAACTAGCATGTGGTTCCACTGCTTTTTGTTCGTTTTACCCTACATTTTCTGATGCTAGCTATTCCATCACTGCTCCGAGCCTCTGTTCATTACTTGTTTGTGTGTTATTGATCTTCCCAAGTTGCATGACTAATTTGATGCTTCTATTATTTTGGAGCTGCCAACCCCATCAAGCAAAATATTTGTTCTTTTGGGGCTGGCACCTCGAACAAGCATAAAAATAGAGGGAAGCAGATATACTCCCTCCGATTCTATTTACTCTGCGCATAACTCTTGACCCGCATACCAAGGAGGGCACTGGTTTAATTTTTTTGGACTAATTTGCCAATTAATTAGGGCAGAGGCAGATGGGGAGGGGCACAAAAGCAAACCAGCGCTAGGAATCTGCAACGCGCAGACTAATACGAGAAAACTGAGAAAAAGTTATACGCAAAGTAAAAAGAATCGGAGGGAGTATTGTCGTGTATGCACACACCCTTCTTTCATTAGATTAGATGAACCATTGATGATCAATTCGGACCAGTGCATGCGACTAAAATTAATTTTACCTAAATAGATGGTGCAGAATAAACTACAACAACTAGATTTGCAACCACGGGATGCTGACGATATCTTCAAAGAACATTGCAACAGCAGCTAGGCTTCACAACAACATATGGTAAGCCAGTGTGTTTTAGTACATGTGAAATGTAATGCGAGTTGGCTGCTTTCTTGGCTTGTTCCCTCAACATGTAATCCTACCGAATTACAAATAGTTCAGTTATCTGTTTTGCTGTATTGCTTGATTCGAATGCTTATTTGTTGTTACGCTATACCTGAGTTGGCCAATATGTCAGCAGTGCCTGCTGTACTATCGTAAAGAAATGCATGCCTATTTCATTTGATTCCTTAACTTTTCCTCTCAACTTCATCACAAGACTGTCTTCGTAGTTTATATGAGGCTACACTGTTAAGTGCTTTCTCGGATTATTTCAACTGCTTAGATGCCTTGGCAACTTAAATATAGCGGTTGTACACTCCCTTTCAACTAGGGATGTCAACTGGGTCTGGTTTAATCCCGATTAAAGTCCACTAGTGGTATAATAGTTCAAAAGAGTTTTTGATTTTTTGAGGAAAATGAACTAGGGAGGTAGGAAAAACTAACTAGATGGGACTGGCGGATTTTGTTTATTTGCCACTCACAACCCTAGTTTCATCTTACCATTTTAATTTCTTTTCGGTTGATGCTGCTTCGAACCATTTAAATATAGTTTGCCATGCTCGGCAATAATTCGTCCGTCCTTTACCATGTAAGCTTACTGCCTGGATCATACAATAACTATCTCTTACTAATGTCCAACGGAAATCTTTCAGGATGCCGTTCACACTAGGACACAATGTACAACCCCAGAATCTATTTGTGGAAGCAGTGCACCATCCATGTTACCAAATGGTAGCAGTTCAGAGGCAACACCGCCGGAGAGCAGTCTGAGCACAGATATTATAGTGCTTGAGGCTCTACTAGAGGCAGAAAGAGATGGTGTGGCTGCCATGAATGAGGTAATCCTTATCTTGAGGCTGGAAATTACGGAATTAGCGGCACGCATTGTGCAAGCAACCCAAGAATTGGAGGAAGTAAGAATGTTGCATTTGAAGACGGAAGAGGTCCTGCTGTTTCTGCTATCGGAAGCCCAAGATAATCTCGGTTCTTCTTTAGATACCAGTTGAAATTTTCATTAGATTATTGTACTTGCGTGTTCTGTTATATCTCTGAATGGATTATGTTGCAAGACCCCCTATGTTGTCCATGTGTTGTAATGATCTGAATTTTTTAGGCGAGGTAATCTTCAGTACTTGTATGATTGACATAAGGTGAACTGTTTTTCGTGTGCGCATATTGTATTGGATGAAATAACTGTTTGACTCAGAGTGTATCCAACCTACTGAATTCAAAGATCACGGCATTTCTAAATCATAATCATATATAAAGGTGGAATAAATCATTGTTGTGGTTTTGAAGAAATAAATAACAAAACGTATAATTATCTATGGATATTCATAATCGAATACAAATTGGATTTGAATTTAGTTTGCCAGGTCCTAGGGTAAACGTGAATGCTAATTCTCCCAAGTTTTGAACGAAGTGGCTAAACACCCACTATAATTTGTGGGCTGCCCGAAGCAAGTGTTTGCGAGATGGAAATTACTGTCTACCCCTGACACTTGACATCCTTATCGATAGGATTTACACTGCTGTCGATAGGGGTAGACTAGTTACTTCAATCAGACGTGACACGATGGCCTCTGAGCCCATTCAGACACGGTGGGCGCCAAACGTGGGCGGAAAAACTCATTTGATTCAAGCTCATCCGAAAGACCTCTGTTTTTTCCCTCCATTCCCCATTCATACATGGTAGGCGGCAAAACAAACTCTCCTCGTCCGAAATAGATGTAGGCTAATATTTTAAATAGGGGCAGATGTGTAACTTCCATCAGACGTGACACAACCGCCCTACCTGTCAGCCCCGTTCATACACCGTGGGCGCCAACCGTGGGCGGCAAAACACCCTCTCCTCGCCCGAAATAGTTACCAGCAAATATTTGGGAGATGCTAGATTACCGTCCTATCCCCAACCAACACGATGTCCAAAATTTTAAACGGGGGATAAGTTCGTAACTTTCCCCCATTTCAGAGAAGCGAGTCCCAAAGTTTGAGATCCCCCCCCTCCATTTCCCCATTCATAGACCGTCGGTGGCACAGCAACCTCCGCACTGCGGCCAGCCTCCTCCGTCCGCCACCCCATCCTCCACCTTGCCGGAGCCGCTACCCCTACCCCGTCATCCACTGCAAGAGATGGACGTCTCTCAACCACGGCGCTGGACCAGGATCCTTTCATCGCCTCCTCTCGCTTCATCGGCGCCGTCATGCACCTTGCTGTTGCCGCTCCTACGACTGCCTCGTCCACGGCAACAGGATATATCCCCCGACCCGGCCGTCTGCCGTCTAAAGTCTTCTTCCCCGCCGCCGACAGCAATCGCACTCGCAGCACCCTCAGCATATCAGCATAGGCCTACACGGTGTCGCAAGAGAGCTGGTACTCTTCCATATGTGCTTAAGTTATTGATCTCACCCGGAAAATTGATCGTAATTTGTTTACTGTACTTTTGTTGTCCGTACCAAATCATAGTGGCTAGTTGAAAGCAAACAATGGTTGCGAAGTAGCTTTGTCCGGTTTGCACCTTCAGATCCGCCATGGCACGGGCACTATAGTCGTAAAGCTTATGGTTTCCCCCCTTTATATTCACTACCATCATCGTAGGTGCTTTGTGTCGTGCTAGCACTGCTCCTCAAGGCCTCAACCCAAAGCTTACGTGTTGATATACGAATCTGATATGGTGCTCATATCACTAAAACAGAGAACGTTTAATTGGTCACCTAATGTTCCTATATTCGTTTCGAAAAGCATGTGCGCAACCCACTGGTCCAGCTAGTTCCACTTTCTTGATTTTTCTCTTGATGCTTAGGGTTTTCCCCTTTTATCTACTCTACTATGATCTGCGTAGGTGCTTTCTGTCATACTAGCATTACTCCACCCTTCAAGCTAAACAACACAACACCTAGAATTCGAAAGCTTAGTTGTTCAAATATGATTGTGATATGATACTGATATTAGTTAACCGACACATTTAACTGGTTAGCTAAAGGTCCCACTTGAGTTTCCAAATGCATGTCGCGACATATAGAGAGACAGCATAATTGCATTTCTTTGTCACTTGTTGACCGTACTTTCTTGTCCATACCAAATCTTAGTTGTTATTTCAAAGCAAACATCGGTTGCTAACTACCCTTTGCGCGGTTTGCAGCTTCAGATCTGCCATCCCACTGCCACGGTCAACACTGTACTCATCATGCTTATGTTTTCCCCATTTTATGATGACCACAATCAGCCTACGTGGTTCGTGTTGTAATAGCAGTGCTCCACCCATCGAGCTAAACAAGCTTAGTTGTACAAATTCATATCTGATATTATTGCTGATATTAGTAAAACTGAGAGATGTTTAATTGGTTAGCTAAATGTTCCTACTTTAGTTTCGAAATGCATGTGAGCCACATATGGAGAGACCAGAAAGAATAGTATTTCTCTGTGCGCTCTGGTTCATCATGGGTGGCCAACCGACATTGTATTAAAAGACTTGTAATATCTTCAATCTGCTTGCTCTTCTGCTCTTCTTTAAGATGATACTCTTCTCTTGCGGTCGATTGGTCAGGTCGAGTTGTTCTCCCTTAGTATATTTTGAATCTGTTAGGTCAGGTCGACTTGTTCTTCTTTACTATATGTTGAAGCTATCATCTGCGAAGTGTCATCACTTCTGGAGATCTCATATTTTGAATAGTAGGCCACATTATATTAATGCACACAACAAATTACAGCATGCATGGCATCTTTTAAAAGAATTGCAGAGATAGCACAAAGGGGTTTACAGGGAGGCAGTATTGGATTAGAATCGCTTCTGCATTACAAAGAAAATCTCACTTGTTTTTATGTTTCCGTGCATGCAAGATATTGAACATTATCAAAATGAATATGAGAATGGGCGCACGAGAGGAATATTGTGGAACGATCCACTGCCTAATAAACTTGGCATGGTGGAGGATGGCCTATCTTATTCACCCATCAAGGTGCTTGCTCTAACTTTGCAAAGTTGTACTGGTCGCACATATTTTGCTTCTGACCTCTTGCATTACTTCTACTTTGTTACACCATCTACTTAGTTTAAGCATCATATATGAGTATATGACATACCTATCCATTTTCTGTACCTATTCCATGTGTCATCACACTATGTTTTTCCAGTCAAATGTTGTTCTTTCATATTAGATGTCCAAAAGGAAGAGGGTGAGTGCAGGTCATCAAGGAGTACAAACTAGGTATTTGGAAAAGGTAGTGATACCTATTAAATCAGATAGATCAGCAACCACAGAAAACACAGGACCAACTGTACCACACTTTACCCCTACTCCAGTGGCCAAACCCCTATTAGAACTGCTGGGAGCCCAGCGTCAGGTACTGTCTATGATATCAATTCAAAATTTGAACTCCTAAATTTCTGCTTGTGCCTTACCTTCTCTCTTGTATGAAAACTAATTTCAGATGAATCTCCTTGCTCAAAGGATCATACGATCTCAATACAATAATGGGCTCTACATTGCTCTTATTAGTACCTCTCTCCCTTTTGCCTTGTAACGCTGTACTTAATTAATTGCTATTTGATTATGTATCATCAGTCTGCACCTGAGCTTCATTATCCTCTGTTTCTTCCAACATTATTTGATCTATATTTACTCTTTGCAAAATGTAGAATAATGGCAATGCTTATAAAGAATTTTCTTTGGGGAATTTATTGAATTATCCTTCCATCAACATGGAGAAGGGCTTTGTCCAGCCTGTGTTAACATGTAATGTAAGTTCATCCTTCTCAAGCCTTCAAACTTTGTTCTAGTATAGATTAGGATAGGCATCATTTCCTCCACTACTGTTTGCTTTGTTGTTTACATCTGATTGGATGTTTGCGACAACTACGAGTTCCAAATTGTAGTTGTAAAATCATGTTCCTTATGGAGAACAGATCCATTTATTTGCTTATATAATTGTGAAACCTGTTACATGTCTCCTTGTTTCTCTTTCAGACTCGTATCTCTTACGCCAGGCAGAACTTTAGGGAAGATAGTGAGCCAAACCATCTTGAGGACAGAGAGATGACCCCAAGGTCCTGTCTTGATGAAGACAGTGAGTTGAAGCTACTCACCAGCAGGTGCGAGACAACCTCTGTGAAGTCGCTGCCTCAATCAGTTCGACTTCTTCAGTCTCAACTTAAAGCGGAAAGGCTTGCTTCAGCTCAGCTCCGACTTGAAGTCAAAGATGCAATGAAGATGTCAGAGGACTGCCATGCGCACCATCATGCCTTAACTCTAGTGTTGATGCATCTATCGTTGACACAACTGAGGTCTACTCAGCTTCTTCAGCTATTTGGGGGGGGGGGCAGACCTGGCCAGGCCTAGTGCCTTCTGAAGTGCTCTCAATTTTGTATATTCTTTTGTCGGCGCATTTATTTGCACTGGTGGCGAACTTTGATGCCCAGTGGATGTAATATGTGTGATAGCCGTGATAGCCTAGCGTAAGTTTCTTGCTTATTTATTCCTTGTTGTCTTGTTTATTTTTTTGCTTCTAGTCATTGCAGTTCTTTTTCCGCGGTTTGCTAGTGGCTGCATTAACCTATTTTTTAAAACTAGGCCACAATAACCATGGGCTAATATTTACTATAGTGACACTGGGCCTCCTACGGGCCGTAGAAACAGTGGGCCTTCTACGGGCCGTAGAAACAATTGGCCTTCTACGGGTCGTATCATCAATGGGCAAACATGGGCCAATAACAGGCCACATTATAGCCGTAAACGGGCTAGAGTTGGAATCGTCCGTTCATGGGCCGACCATAACGGGCCATCATTAATAGGCCGTACTTGATGACGCTATGAAAACGGCCCAACGTATTAACGAACCACAAACGGGCCGACTGTAACCACGGGCTGAATTTGGCCCACAAGCAGAAAATGACAATAATGGGCCGTAAGTAAACGAATGCTGGAAATGAGCACGAGAATAAATGGGCTCTGAGAAGGCTGAAAGATAACATGGGCTGGAAACGGCCCAACGAAATAATGGGCCGTTAATGGGTATAAAGTGATACACTGTTCATCACGGGCCAGTTTCACCACAGGCTGTTAATGGGTGTAAAGTGATACACTGTTCATTACGGGCCAGTTTCACCACGGGCCGTTAGTAGGCCAAGAGTTAGATAGGGCCTCATATGGGCCGAAAGACGTCATGGGCCATACATGGGCCAGAAGTGAAAACAGGCTGGAATCATATTGGATGGCCTAGATGACGCTACTGGGCCTAATTCAGATATGGCATAACGGGCCTTGGGTTAGCGGGCTGTAAATGGGCCATATTCAAACAAGCCGTTAACAGGCTTTCCATGGGCTGGCCCGCCAGCTTTTGACCAAGTCAAATGGGCCGGCCTTTACACAGGAATGGGCTGGCCTTTACACAGGAATGGGCCTCTGTTGGGCCGTGCCACATGTCGACGTATCATATGCGCCTATCTGACCCACTGGCGAGCTGACACGTGTTTCGTCCGGCCAATAAGAATTTTACACATGGAAGTTTCCCATTGGTCAGGGCTGTTAACGGGTTACCGGATCCAAAACGCGACCTGATAGCTTAACGGCGTTCCGTTACGGTGGATGCCACGTGTCGGTCACCCTTGACGAAAGCACTTCTGTGACGCGCGATTTATCGTCATGGAAGTGGACACTACCGTGATGATAATTTTGATAATGTCATGGAACACTTCTACGACAGCACAGGTATGACTATCTTGATTCTGTCATAAATTTGTCATGGATGTACATGCATGACAAAAAAAGTGATCTACTGTGACAAACACGTATCATCACGGAAGTGTATTTTTTTGTAGTGTCTTGTTCATCGTGATCGCAATTATATATATAATTTTTGGCCTCGCGAAGGAGAAAGCATCGCTCAAGCTTTGGGGAGGCCTAAGTCAATGTTATATCCATGCCCCAATCATGAGCTCTCAAGAGAAATGATTATTCATATTTTTTATGCCCGGCTTTCTCTCAATAATCGCACCATGCTCGATACTTCTTATATTGCCTCTTTTATGATGAAGACTATTGAATTCAAATGGGATTTATTGGAAAGAATTAAACACAACTCTAAAGATTGGGATCTCGACGAAGGTAAGGAGTCCGGTATAACACCTAAGTTTGATTGTGTTAAGTCTTTTATGGATACTGATGTTTTTCGTGAATTTAGCACTAAATATGGACTTGACTATGAGATAGTAGCTTCTTTCTGTGAATCATTTGCTACTCATGTTGATCTCTCTTAGGACCCCGATTCCAAGTCACATCGACCTAGCCGGTAAAACTTCATATCACTTTGCGGCCTCATGCACGGTAATCCCACGGGTGTCGCCTTACCATGGCCCGGGACCGTTTGGACCTTTTAGCTCACGTATATGATAGTGTCGCTAACATCCATATGACAGAGAACCCGGGCCAACATGGCTAGTCGTGAACCCAAAGCAGCACTAACCCATGGGGACAGGCATACATGAATCACATCGAGCATGTCGGTCATCAATGTGTGAATCCGGGTTGTAGCACTGGGCTAACAGGACTCCGGTAACCCAGGCTATAGCAGGCTAGGCAGGACTCCGGATGTCACCGCGTGACATTTCCCCGAAGGGACAGGCACAGGAACGAAGTGAAACACATGCCGGCCAATCAAGTGTCTAGAGCAGTAGTGCTGGGCTAGCAGGACTCCGGTGAACCGGGCTGTAGCGGACTACTATCGCTCAGGAAGCACTAGACTACATTTCCCCATATGAGAGGCTGCCAAGGATAAACAACTAGATTGTCGTATCCCACTCATACCAAGCATTTCAATCATACACACAATATGCCTGATATGAGTACATACAACATGGCATCACAACAAAACTCTACAACTCAAATACTTTATTTAAAAGGCTCCGAGGAGCCATACATAACATGTTCATACAGATAGGGGTCACATGACCCGACACTCAAGTCATACAAACATACAAGCACATGCGGAAGAAACTTAGTCTGAGTACAGACACTAGAAAGGAAAAAGGCTTGAGGGAGCCTATTTATCTCCAGAGGCCCTTCCAAGGCTTGGACCACCAGCTGGGTGGCTAGTCACTCGTCGACATCAAGGTCTACGTAGAACCCATCGGAGGGGGCGGTGTTGTTGTCTGAAAACATTAATTAAAGCAACATGAGTACGGAGGTACTCAGCAAGTCTTACAACAGAATCCTACTATACATGCACATTCCCAAGAAGGTAGTGGAGTTATTGCAGCAAGCCAGCTTTGACTCTTGGCTAAACTATCCTACGAGACACCACTTGTAAAGCATTTGTCGCACACGAGTCCACTAATCACCAACACAATACTCCACTGTGGATCCTCTCCCGTCAACCTACGAGAGGGCCATCCGCGGTACTCACACTTATCTTGAGGCTTTTAGTAGTATCCATTTACTTGTCTATGAACTGCATAGGTGACCAAGTTGTCCTTTACCGCGGACGCGGCTATTCGATTAGTGTTATACCCTGCAGGGGTGTACTTCTTCACACACGCTCTCACCACTTATCGCCGCTACACGACGTGTACTCGGCAACCTTCAAGCGGAAGCCCAGCGACGGTGTCGGACACGACCTGACTAAACACACGAGTCCCTAGTCCAGGTTTATCGCCTATTCGGGTTCCATCCACAGGGAGTCCGGCCGAGGTTTCCAATAACGGCCCCGAACGATGTGTGCAGGATTCCCGAGACACCAAACGGGCGAATCGGTACACCGGGCCACGTGCCTACCACAACACAGCCCACCCCTATGGTCAGCGCTGCGTGCCGGCCCCAGCATACTACAAACACCAGAAACTACTTTGCAACTCCCGGACAGAGGACAAGAGTGGTTAATAAGTCGAGAGGGTCCATCGGTTTCGGGCCCAATGCGTGGCAGTAGCTGAATCTTAAATCACACACACAGATCTCAGTTCTTAAGGACGGCCTCAATGAAACAACCCACCATGTACTCCTACATGGCCTCTCATCGATACCTTTACCAAATCATGTTCAACACTTCACTCTCATTACTGACACAACCTTTGACTCTAGTTCATCATCCCGATGAGCCGGACCTGACACAACTCTAAGCATAGCAAGCATAGCATGGTAGGAAGCACAAATATGGCTCAATCAACTCCTACACATGCTAGTGGGTTTCATCTAGTTACTTTGGCAATGACAGGTCATGGAAAGGAAGTGGGTTCAACTACCGCAACACACAGCAGTTTGAATCGCGTTGTCTTAATGCAGTAAACAAGAGCAGAAGCGAGAACATGGGTTTGTATCGGAATGATCAATGGGATGCTTTCCTGATGTAGTGGTAGTAGGGTACTGCCCTTGAGACGGATATTTGGGGTTATCCTCGGAGGCAGAACCTACCACGAAAGACACACCGAACATAATCAACACATGACAATATGCAACAATATGATGCATGCTATGACATGGCAATATGAATGTGTCTTGGCCTAATGCAAGCTAAAACAGAAAGGAATGAACCCATTTGAATCAAAGATTCAAATGTTAGTTCATTTAACATAGCCATATTATTGCATTATCTTATTTTGCTTAAACAGCAAGGTTAACTTGTTCTTTCATGCATGAAACCATTACCAATGGATAGATTGAATTTTTCTGATCAAAATTCATATATAAATCTTTGCATTTGGAGTTACAGATTAATTTCTATGAATTTTTGAAGTTTGCAACAATTTCTGGAATTTTCTATATAAAAATAAATCCAGAAATTAGTTATTGCATCAGTAGTGCGTCAGGGTGACGTCAGTGGTCAAAGGGGACGTCTAGGTCAACCTGACCAGTGGGTCCCGCTTGTCAGCAGTTATTTAAACTAACTAAATTTAGTTAATACTAATTTGGGTTAATTAGCAGAGGGGGGCCCACTTTTCATAGAATCAGGGGAAGTCAACCTGGGCCCACCCAGCCAAAGTCAAAGGTCAAACCCAGCGGCGTTTAGCCGCCGTCGAGGCCAGACGCGACGGTGAGAGTGCATTAGCGCGTTCCCGCGGCCAAATGAGCGGCGGAGGGCATCTACGCGTAGCTGGGAGCAAGCCGCAGCGTTTGGTGGCGGTGGTTGGGCTCGGGGTTGCCGGAAACGTCGCCGGCGACGAGCTTGGCCGTCGCCGGAGTTGGGTCAAGAAGAACCCGAGGCTACGGGGCACGGCGAGGCGTGTGGTGAGGTGCGTTGGACTCGTGGGGATGTAGTAGGGCTAGTAGACAAGGTGGTGAGGCCTGTCGGGGGCCGGAGTCACGTCGGCGATGAGCTCCGCGGCGGCGTGTGCGGGTGAGCTTCATGCAGTCGATGCAGGGCTCGAGAGCGAGAACGAGAAGGGGGAGGAGGTAGCTGGGCTCACGGCGGTCACGTAGGAGCAGACGGCGCGGCCGGGGATGAACAGTTGCGGCGGTGACGGCAAAGGGGATCTTCGGCGGTGGCGGAGCCAGGCGAGGTCGGTGCAGAGGTTTCGGGGCATGCGAGCGCTCGGGGCTCGGCTTGCTCGAAGGAGAGGAGGGCGGCGGAGCTTCTGGACACGATGGCACGGCGCGGGGACGACGACGGACGCGAGAACTATGGTGGCGCGGGCACGGCAGCGTCAGCCATGGTGCGGGAGAGCGAGGGAGAGAGGCAGGGGAGCAAGTGAGGTGTCCATGGGGTCGGGGCGGTGACGTGGGGCTCGGCCAGGTGTCCAGGGGCGTGGCGGCAAGCAGGTGGCGCCGTGGCGAGCTTGTGCTCGCCAGCGTCACCTCTGTGCCTGCTTTGGTGAGAGCAAGCAGCTGGCTGGCATGGGCCAGCACAGTGCTGGGCCGGCCAGGTGGGCTGCGGCCAGGTAAGTTCTCTCTATTTTTCTGTAAGTTTGTGGCTTTATTAAAAATAGTTAGGCACTTCGAAAAATACTGAAAATAATCAGAGGCTCTGTTTAGAATATCTCCAACAGCCCACACTTATTTCCAGAATTATTTGAGCATTTAAAATATTTACTAGCATTTAAATGCCCAAATGCAAATTACATAATATTTAATCCAATGATCTTTTGTTGACCTAGAAAATAGTGCACCAATTTTGCCAGAGGTTCTAACCTAAGACAAAGAGGGTGAACTTTTTAGAAGGGCATTTCAGGTTCATTGAAAAAAAAATTAGTAAACCTTAGTTGATTTTAAGAGTGGGGGTGCTGGGGATTCTGTCCTCCCCAATTCAAGTTTCTGATGAAAGGTAGACATGATGCAACACTCTAATGCATGACTAGCTAGGATGTGACAACTCACCCCCACTCAAAAGAATCTCGTCCCGAGATTTAGGATCCGTCGGGAAGAAGGTGGGGTACTCAAGCCGAAGACGATCCTCCCTTTCCCAAGTAGCTTCTTGCTCAGAATGGTGTGACCATTGAACCTCGAGAAACTTGATATTTTGGCGTCGAGTGGTACGCTCGGCTTGATCGAGGATACGAACGGGATATTCTCGATATGTGAGATTATCTTGGAGATCAAGCGTTTCGTCTCCACTCCACGGATAGGATCCGAGAAGCAACGCCTGAGTTGAGAAACGTGGAAGACATCATGAACTCTGGAAAGATGTGGAGGTAGTTCCAGCTGGTAGGCAACTTCTCCCCGTTTGGCAAGAATGCGAAAGGGTCCAATGTAACGAGGAGCCAATTTGCCTTTGATACCGAATCGACGGGTTCCCTTCAAAGGAGTAACCCGAAGGTAAGCCTTCTTGCCAACTTCATAAGTCATAGGCTTATGTTTGCGGTCATATTAGCTCTTTTGACGAGATTGGGATGTTTTCAATTTCTCACGAATAATGCGAACCTGCTCTTCTGCTTCCTGGATCATATCCGGACCAAAGAGTTGTGTTTCCCCGGTTTCTGACCAGTTAAGAGGCGTTCGACATTTTCATCCATAGAGAACTTCGAAAGGAGCTTTGCCCAAGCTAGCTTGATAACTATTGTTATAAGTGAACTCGGCGAATGGAAGACATTGCTCCCAATTCATACCGAAAGAGATGACAGAAGCTCGAAGCATATCCTCCAGAATTTGAATGACTCGTTCCACTTGACCACTTGATTGAGGATGGAAGGCGGTGCTAAAGGAGAGACGAGTCCCCATAGCATTTTGGAAACTCTCCCAAAATCGAGAGGTGAAGAGACTTCCACGGTCTGAGTTAATCTCTAATGGGACACCATGAAGAGACACTATTCGGGAGATTTACAACTCAGCTAGCTGGCTAGCGGTTATACTCTCATGAACGGTAGGAAGTGGGCTACTTTGGAAAGACGATCGACAACGACGGAGATAGCATTATTCCCTCTCTTGGTCCTAGGAAACCCGGTAATGAAATCCATACCGATTCTATCCCATTTCCATTCAGGAATAGCCAAAGGTTGAAGGGTGCCAGCAGGTCGTTGATGCTCTGCTTTAACATGACGACAGACATCGCAGTTAGCAATGTATTGAGCGATTTCTCTCTTCATCCTAGTCCACCAAAATCTCTGGCGTAGGTCTTGATACATCTTAGTACTACCGGGATGAATGGTGAGAGGGGATTCATGGGCTTCCTTAAGGATCAATCGCCTCAGGTTGCGTACCTTGGGAACCACTAGACGGTCTCAAAAGAACACGACACCTTGATCATCAATGGAGAAACAATCTGCGACTCCTTTCTTGATGTTTCTCTTAATACGGGAGATTCCCGGATCTACCTTCTGTGCCTTGATGATCTGATCCGTAAGGGTAGGTTTCGCCACCAGGGTGGAAAGAAATACTCGAAGAACAATGTGAAGGTTAAGCTTACGAAATTCCTCGTGGAGAAGTGGTTGACTTTGTTGTAACATCAGGTTGTTACAATAAGATTTACGACTTAGTGCATCAGCCATGACATTGGCTTTGCCTGGGGTGTAAGTTATTCCTAAGTCGTAATCCGTAATCAACTCGACCCAACGTCTTTGCCTGAGATTTAAATCCGGTTGGGTGAAGATGTATTTCAGACTTTGGTGATCGGTGTAAATCTCACAACGATTACCGGGGAGGTAATGTCGCCATGTTTTGAGTGCATGGACCACTGCTGCAAGCTCTAGATCATGTGTGGTATAGTTATCCTCATGTGGATGCAACTGTCGAGAAGCGTAGGCAATCACATGACGATCTTGCATGAGTATGCAACCTAGTCCTTGTCGCGAGGCGTCGCAATAGATAACAAAGTCCTTAGAAAAATCTGGTGGTACAAGTATGGGAGCAGATGTCAGGCGTCTTTTCAGTTCCTGAAAGCTGAACTCGCACTGTGGGGTCCACTCGAACTTTTTATCTTTCTTGAGGAGTTCGGTTAAAGGTTTAGCAACCTTGGCGAAATTCTAGACGAAGCGGCAACAGTAGCTCGCTAAACCAAGGAAGCTCCGAACTTGCTTGACCGTTTCAGGTGGAGTCTAGTCAAGGACGGCTTGAACTTGCTCGGGATTGACAGTAATGCCCCTACCAGAGATTACATGGCCCAGATAGGTCACTTCTGGCAACCAAAATTCACACTTCGAGAATTTGGCATAAAGGCGGTGCTCTTGAAGTTTCATCAATACTAGCCTTAGATGTTCGGCATGTTCTTCCTCATTTCTGGAGTAGATGAGTATATCATCGAGGTATACTATGACGAATTTATCCAAATACTCCATGAAGATCGAGTTCATTAGCCAAGAGAAGGTGGCTGGAGCATTGGTTAAACCGAAGGACATGACGGTGTACTCGTATTGGCCATAGCGAGTAACAAAGGCCATTTTAGGAATGTCCCAGTTCTTGATTTTGATTTGATGGTAGCCCAACCTCAAATCCATTTTGGAAAAGACTGAGGATCCAGCGAGCTGATCATACAGGTCATTGATCCTGGGGAGCGGATACTTGTTCTTGATGGTGACCAAGTTGACAGGACGGTAATCTACAACCATCCAATCTGTTCCATCCTTCTTCTTGACGAAGAGGATGGGGCAAGCCCATGGAGAAGAACTAGGATGGATGAAACCCTTTTGCTAGTTCTAGGGGTGCCATCTTATAAGGTCTTCTAGAGATTGGGACAGTTCCTGGAACAAGGTCTATCACGAACTCGACATCTCTGTCAAGTGGAACACCTGGCAGTTCCTCTGGAAAGACATCCGGGAAGTCACGGACTACCGGAATATCTTCAAGGTATGGAAGCGGGTTGGCATTTAAGGAGTAGAGCTGACGCTCAGACACTCGGGTCAAAATATTGACTGTCTTGCCCGATGGATGGGTGAGTTGAACAGTTCTAGTAGAGCAATCAATCTTAGCGTAATGAGCTGACATCCAGTCCATACCCAAGATGATGTTTATGTCCGAGGAATTGAGAGCTATTAGTGATGCAAGGAAGACCAATCTATCGACAAGGATTTCATTCCAATGACTTATTCTAGAGGTTTGCCATCTAGAACCCGGGGTCTGAATTTCCATGGAGGTGGGCATGTCACTAAATGTGGTGTTGTGCAATCGAGCATAGCTCTCAGAAATAAATGAATGAGATGCTCCAGTATCAAAGAGAACAGTTGCCGGATGGCAATTAACAAGGAGCGTACCGAGAACGACGTTGGGATCCTCATGAATTTCTTCAGCTGAGACGTAGTTGACATGGCCACGAGCAGTGGTGGTTGGCTTGGCGTAGAGCACCTTTCCTGCTGGCTTGCCATGGCGAACAGACTTGCCGAACTGGTTGGGGTTGTTGTTCTAGGGACACTCGCGGATGTAGTGACCCGTCTCCCCACACTTGAAACAAGTTATCACATTGGGGCATGGAGCAGCGTTAGTAGCGGGGCCACCATAGGCCTTGGGCGGTGCATACTGCTGGTTGGGGCGAGGCGCCTCAAAGGATGGCCTCGGAGTGAACCTGGGTGGCAGAGCGGTGTTTGGAATCCACACCCGGCGCTTCTGAGATCCACAGCCGGATGAAAAACCAAAGTCACGGGAGTGCTTGCGTGAAGCTTCGAACTCAGTCTGACCTGTCTCAGCACTGATGGCCTTGCTGACTAACTTCTGGAAGGAGGTGCACTCGTGCAGACGAAGATCACGGCGAAGCTCGGGGCTAAGTCCCTTGCGGAACCTTGCCTGCTTCTTGGCGTCGGTGGATACCTCTTCAGGAGCATAACGTGCTAGATTTCCAAACTCACGACTGTATGCATCCACAGTTAGTCTACCATGGGTGAAATTGCAGAACTCTTCCCTCTTACGGTCCATGAGACCTTCCGGGATATGATGCTCACGGAAAGCCGCACTATATTCAGCCCAGGTAGTGATTTGGCCGACCTGGCGCATAGCCTCAAAATTTTCCCACCAAAGGCTAGCAGGGCCTTCGAGGTGATAGTCAGCAAAGGTAACCTTATCAGTTTTGGCTACATTGGCAGAACGTAGCTTGTGGGTGATGCTACGAAGCCAGTCATCCGCATCGAGAAGCTCGACGGAATGATTAAACTTTGGTGGATACAACTTGACAAAGTCATTGATTGACATCAGATTGTTCCTAGGCTGGCATGCAGTATTCTGCTCAATCCGCTCGAGCAAGCGGTTGGTCTCACGCTTGTTTTGTTCTGCCTCCAGCATAACTTCAGCCAGAGAAGGCGGTTGAGGCAGATTTTCATTCCTAGCTGCGCTGGCTTCACCCTGCTTCAGGGCAGTAGGGTTGTTGCGGGTGTTGACCATCCTAGGAAAACAAGACAACAGTTTAGACAAGGATGGCAAAATCCTGGCAAGGAAGTGCGGAAGGTAAAGGATAACATGGAATGCACAGATGTTCATCCGTATGACATGGTAATATAGAAACTGCCATATATATACCAACGGTCATACACACCATACATAGTTTAGTACAAGCCCAGGCTATAGTACAACTACGATGAAAGACGTTACATCTCATCGGAAGCATTCCAAGCTCCTATACATTATTTTCTACACCTCCGGAATTGATACACACCAAGTCATATTCCACAAGTCACGCAGGACGGTGGAAATACAACTATTACAATACTAGTGATACTACTAGTAGCTCAGAGAGCTCCGTAGTAGTCCTCATAGAAGTCACCACCATAGCCTGGAAGTTCAACGTGATCATCTAGGAACAGACGGTCCTGAGGATCTTGTGGACCATAGGGGCCAGGATGAGGTCTTGGACCAACAAACGGTGGCCTGCGGGGACCTCGGGGTGGGGTGATGCCTCCCACATCATGCCAATCCACCATGTATGGCAGAGCAGATCGCACAGGATACAGATCCCTCGTATCCATACATCCATCTTGCACAGTCGGTGCAAACCGAGTCAAAGTGGCCCAATGATCAGCAAGGGTGTTGAAAAGCTCCAGTCTCAAGGCCCGATTCTCTCGGTCCTTATCCTCGAGCATCTCGGCAGTGGTGCGAGTTAGTGAGTCCTCATGTGTGGAGTCAGCATAGATAGCCTGGAGATACCCTTGTGCTCCCGGAAGTGAAGCTGGCATATAACGGAAGTCGGTTTTTCGAAGCAGGCCAGTCTTGACTCGCATGATGGTCATCATAGAATAGGCAGCATCCTGCACAGCCATCTCAATAGTAACCCCGAGTACATAGGAACAGTGGAGGGGCTCGGTAGATCCAGGATAAGAAGGAAATATCCTGACAGTGCAGAAATATTGGCTTTGATTAAAGTCTCGGAATTGCTCTTCGACAATGTATTCGGGATACCAACGGTAACCCGCCTCGATCATTACCCGGACTAACATAGCCGTATGACCGGGCACATCGAGGCACCGGGTCAGGCGAACCACTTGGTTTTGAGCACGAGTGGCCATCTCAAAGCATAACCACAATGCAAAGACATTAGAATTTCTAGGGAAAATTGGACAGCATAACAGCTGTAAATGCTCAGGAACAGATTTGAGACATTCACAACAGATTGCAAAACCACTCAACAACATCATATCAAGGTTCTGGTTCAACTGATAACATACTAAAGTGGTAGAAACTGAACTGAGGCTGGTAACCAACAATCCTATAAGTTACTACGGATTAGTAACACATGAACCTGATAGAGAGAAGAGAGCCTAGTCCTTAACCCACGTAGAATGAGAAGAAATGACACAGATCAGAGGGCATAAGGTAAAGGGGTAAAAAGAGCCTTACGTCCCTCCCACAATCAATTCCCCTACATATAACCAAAGCATTGCTAGACTCGACATCGACCAGTTTGGCTTAGCAAACCTATAGGCAGTCCGACTCTGATGCCAATGCTGTCAGGACCCCGATTCAAGGTCACATCGACCTAGCCGGTAACACTTCATATCACTTTGCGGCCTCACGCACGGTAATCCCACGGGTGTCGCCTTACCATGGCCCGGGACCGTTTGCGCCTTTTAGCTCACGTATATGATAGTGTCGCTAGCATCCATATGACAGAGAACCCGGGCCGACATGGCTAGTCGTGAACCCAAAGCAGCACTAACCCATGGGGACAGGCATACATGAATCACATCGAGCATGTCGGTCATCAATGTGTGAATCCGGGTTGTAGCACTAGGCTAACAGGACTCCGGTAACCCGGGCTATAGCAGGCTAGGCAGGACTCCGGATGTCACCGTGTGACATTTCCCCGAAGGGACAGGCACAGGAACGAAGTGAAACACATGCCGGCCAATTAAGTGGCTAGAGCAGTAGTGCTGGGCTAGCAGGACTCCGGTGAACCGGGCTGTAGCGAACTACTATCGCTCGGGAAGCACTAGACTACATTTCCCCATATGAGAGGCTGCCAAGGATAAACAACTAGATTGTCGGATCCCACTCATACAAAGCATTTCAATCATACACACAATATGCCTGATATGAGTACATACAACATGGCATCACAACAAAACTCTACAACTCAAATACTTTATTTAAAAGGCTTCGAGGAGCCATACATAACATGTTCATACAGATAGGGGTCACATGATCCGACACTCAAGTCATACAAACATACAAGCACATGCGGAAGCAACTTAGTCTGAGTACAGACACTAGAAAGGAAAAAAGGCTTGAGGAAGCCTATTTATCTATAGAGGCCCTTCCAAGGCTTGGACCACAACCTGGGTGGCTAGTCACTCGTCAACATCAAGGTCTACGTAGAACCCATCGGAGGGGGTGGTGTTGTCATCTGAAAACATTAATTAAAGCAACATGAGTATGCAGGTACTCAGGAAGTCTTACAACAGAATCCTACTATACATGCACATTCTCAAGAAGGTAGTGGAGTTATTGCAGTAAGCCAACTTTGACTCTTGGCTAAACTATCCTACGAGACACCACTTGTAAAGCATTTGTCGCACAAGAGTCCACTAATCACCAACACAATACTCCACCATGGATCCTCTCCCGTCAACCTACGAGAGGGCCATCTGCGGTACTCACACTTATCTTGAGGCTTTTAGTAGTATTCATTTACTTGTCTATGAACTACATAGGTGACCAAGTAGTCCTTTACCGCGGACGCGGCTATTCGAATAGTTTTATACCCTGCAGGGGTGTACTTCTTCACACACGCTCTCACCACTTATCGCCGCTACACGACGTGTACTCGGCAACCTTCAAGCGGAAGCCCAGCGAGGGTGTCGGCCACGACCTGACTAAACACACGAGTCCCTAGTCCAGGTTTATCGCCTACTCGGGTTCCATTCGCAGGGAGTCCGGCCGAGGTTTCCACTAACGGCCCTGAACGATGTGTGCAGGGTTCCCGATACACCAAACGGGCGAATTGGTACACCGGGCCACGTGCCTACCGCAACACAGCCCACCCCTATGGTCAGCGCTGCGTGTGACCCCCAGCATACTACAAACACCAGAAACTACTTTGCAACTCCCGGACAGAGGACAAGAGTGGTTAATAAGTCGAGAGGGTACATTGGTTTTAGGCCCAATGCGTGGTAGTAGCTGAATCTTAAATCACACACACAGATCTCAATTCTTAAGGACGGCCTCAATGAAACAACCCACCATGTACTCCTACATGGCCTCTCATCAATACCTTTACCAAATCATGTTCAACACTTCACTCTCATTACCGACACAACCTTTCACTCTAGGTCATCATCGCGATGAGCCGGACCTAACACAACTCTAAGCATAGCAAGCATAGCATGGTAGGAAACACAAATATGGCTCAATCAACTCCTACACATGCTAGTGGGTTTCATCTAGTTACTGAGGCAATGACAGGTCATGCAAAGGAAGTGGGTTCAACTACCGCAACACACAGCAGTTTGAATCGCGTTGTCTTGATGCAGTAAACAAGAGTAGAAGCGAGAACATGGGTTTGTATCAGAATGATCAATGGGTTGCTTGCCTAATGTAGTGGTAGTAGGGTACTGCCCTTTAGACGGATATTCGGGGTTATCCTCGGAGGCAGAACCTACCACAAAAGACACACCGAACATAATCAACACATGACAATATTATGCATGCTATGACATGGCAATATGAATGTGTCTTGGCCTAATGCAAGCTGAAACAGAAAGGAATGAACCCATTTGAATCAAATATTCAAATGTTAGTTCATTTAACATAGCCATATTATTGCATTATCTTATTTTTCTTAAACAGCAAGGTTAACTTGTTCTGTCATGCATGAAACCATTACCAATGGATAGATTGAATTTGACTGATCAAAATTCATATATAAATCTTTGCATTTGGAGTTACAGATTAATTTCTACGATTTTTTGAAGTTTGCAACAATTTATGGAATTTTCTATATAAAAATAAATCCAGAAATTAGATATTGCGTCAGCAGTGCGTCAGGGTGACGTCAGTAGTCAAAGGGGACGTCCAGGTCAACCTGACCAGTGGGTCCTCCGTGTCAGCAGTTATTTAAACTAACTAAATTTAGTTAATACTAATCTGGGTTAATTAGGAGAAGGGGGCCCCACTTGTCATAGACTCAGGGGAAGTCAACCTAGGCCCACCCAGTCAAAGTCAAAGGTCAAACCCACCGGCGTTTAGCCGCCGGCGAGGCCAGACGCGGCGGTGAGAGTGCATTAGCGTGTTCCGGCGACCAAATGAGCGGCGGAGGGCATCTACGCGTAGCTGGGAGCAAGCCGCAGCGTTTGGTGGCGGTGGTTGGGCTCGGGGTTGCCGGAAACGTCATCGGCGACGAGCTTGGCGGTCGCCGGAGTCGGGTGAAGAAGAACCCGAGGCTATGGGGCACGGCGAGGCGCGTGGTGAGGTGCGTTGGACTCGTGGGGATGCGGTAGAGCTAGTGGACAAGGTGGTGAGGCCTGTGGGTGGCCGGAGTCACGTCGGCGACGAGCTCCGCGGCGGCGCGTGCGGGTGAGCTTCATGCAGTCGATGCAGGGCTCGAGAGCAAGCACGAGAAGGGGGAGGAGGTGGCTGGGCTCACGGCGGTCACGTAGGAGCAGACGGCGCAGCCGTGGATGAACTATTGCGGCGGTGACGGCAAACGGGATCTTTGGCAGTGGCGGAGCCGGGCGAGGTCGGTGCAAAGGCTTCGGGGCATGCGAGCGCTCGGGGCTCGGCTTGCTCGAAGGAGAGGAGGGCAGCGGAGCTTCTGGACACGATGGCACGGCGCGGGGACGACGGCGGACGCAAGAACAACGGTGGCGCGGGCGCGGCAGCGTCGGCCATGTTGCGGGAGAGCGAGGGAGAGAGGCAAGGGAGCGAGTGAGGTGTCCACGGGGTCGGGGCAGTGACGTGGGGCTCGCCCAGGTGTCCAGGGGCGCGGGCGGCAAGCAGGTGGTGCCGTGGCGAGCTCGTGCTCGCCGGCGTCACCTCTGTGCCTACTCTAGCGAGAGCAAGCAGCTGGCTGGCATGGGCCAGCACAGTGCTGGGCCGGCCAGGTGGGCTGCGGCCAAGTAAGTTCTCTCCCTCTCTTTTAATTTCTGTTTTCTATTTTTCCGTAAGTTTGTGGCTTTATTAAAACTAGTTAGGCACTTCTAAAAATACTGAAAATAATCAGAGGCTCTGTTTAGAATATCTCCAACAGCCCACACTTATTTCCAGAATTTCTTGAGCATTTAAAATATTTACTAGCATTTAAATGCCCAAATGCAAATTACATAATATTCAATCCAATGACCTTCTGTTGACTTAGAAAATAGTGCACCAATTTTGCCAAAGGTTCTAACCCAAGACAAAGAGGGTGAACTTTTTAGAAGGGCATTTCAGGTTCATTGAAAATATTTTTAGTAAACCTTAGTTGATTTTGAGAGGGGGGTGCTGGGGATTCTGTCCTCCCCAATTCAAGTTTCTGATGAAAGGTAGACATGATGCAACACTCTAATGCATGACTAGCTAGGATGTGACAATCTCCCAAAGGAGATGTGCTTTAAATATAATCCTCCCACTGAACTAAAAGTAGTTGCACCTATTAAAGTTGAAGAAAATACTATCGCTTATAATGATCCTGTTGTTCCTACTGCTTATATTGAGAAAACACCTTTCCCTGTTAGAATAAAGGATCATGCTAAAGCTTCAACTATAGTCAACAAAAGTAACACTAAGAAACCCAAACCCTGTGAGCAAATTAAATTTGAACCTAGTATTGCTATGGTTAAAGACCTTTGGCTGATAATATTAATGGGCATGTTATTTACTTCTGTGAGGAAACTGGTAGAATTGCTAGGCCTGATACTAAAAATAAACATAGACATGTTGTAGGCATGCCTGTTATTTCTGTTAAAAATAGGAGATCATTGTTATCATGGCCTATGTGATATGGGTGCTAGTGCAAGTGAAATACCTCATTCCTTATAGAAAGAAATTATGCATGATGTTGCATCTGCTGAGATAGAGGAAATTGATGTTACAAATAAGCTTGCCAATAGAGATACTATTTCACCAGTTGGGATTGTTAGAGATTGTTGACACCTGATTTTGGCAAGATACAGATTGCAATGAATATGGTCTCGAGTGAACAGGTTTTCAGCACAAAAATATTCACATCGCCGAGTGGAACAACTTTGATGTTTCGGTTATATTCATTCGACCTTATCTTACGGACCGAAACTATACTCCGAGTGGCATAATTCAATGTTCCGAGTGGTTTTTGGCCAATCACGTCTTCAAGATGACATTGGATGAAGGAGCACTCTTAAGGAATTGTTTTCATCTCGTCGAGGCAATCAATTTTGATACATAAATCATCTCAATCGGAGTTCATATGCAAAATTTACAGTTAATACGGTCTGGACAGGCTAGATGTTGACACCTGATTTTGGCACAATGCAAAATGCAATAGAGATGGCCTCAAGTGACAAGGTATTTTACATGAGAAACTTCACATTTCCGAGTGGGACAACTTTGATGATTGGGCCATAATCATTCGGCATCTTATCAAACACCAAAACTACACTGGGATTGTCATGTTTAGGTGTCCTGAGTGCTTTTTGGTTGATTATGCTTCCAAGACAATCTCATATGGAAAACCATCCAACACGAATCGTCTTCATCTCTTCGAATCGATCGATTTTCATATAAAAATCGTCTCAATCCGAGTTCGTATGCAAAAGTTAGAGCTATCTGAGTGCAGCCCTGTCAAGAGGCAAAATATGACGCGCCCCATCAGACACATGTCTCATGGGTGTCTGATGCAATACGTGAACGATTGGCTCTTCAAGATGGCCTCAAATCGAAAAACGTTCAACATGAAAGTTGTTCGTCTCGTCGAAACAAGTAAAAGTGCTTTTGGGCGCATTTTCATCCGAGGTCATTTACTACCACAAAAAAACCCCACAAGATGCAGCCAGTTTTAAACGTTTTGGAAAGATTGCCGGGCAAAAAGCTTGCCGGGCAAAAATCTAGCCGGGGAGGAAAGCTTGCCAGGGAAAAAGCTTGCCGGGCGAAGACCTTGCCGGGGCTGAAAAGCTTGCCGGGAAAAAGCTTGCTCGGGTGGAAACTGTCAAGGCCAATCCGACCAGAAACTGAAGATGGGCTCAAATGATTATCTAGATGGACTCGGATGAAGAAGTGTTCAACATGAAAGTTATTCGTAACGTCGAAACGGTCAAATTTGCTTTTGGAGTCATCATCATACGATGTAGTATATGACCTGCAGAGACGCTACAAGAGTCGGACGGTCCAGTCAGCTACATGACCGAGTCCGACTCGAAATTAAAGATGACCCCGTGGAGTATTCAAGATGGCCTTATTTGGAAAAGTGATCAACATACGGATTGTTGGCCTTGTCAAAGCGTACAAAATTGATATTTGAACCGTCTCCATCGGAAGTCGTATGCATATTCCACGGCCTGCGCAAGGAGCAAGACAGATGATTGGATCAGATTGGGGCTGAATCCAAGTGGGACCAGAACTAGGACTCTAGGTCGTGAATTGATGTAATTTTCTTGTAAGGAAAGCCTAGATGAATCATTTTCTTATACGGGAAGTCCACCCGCCTCTTATATATGTTGGGTGTGACGGCCGATTGAACTACACAATCGAACAAATCAATATACTACTTTTTCATCTACGTTTTATCTCTCCATCGTTTTTCTCTCTCGTTCTTCGCTGTTCTTCATGTTTTAGAGCTTCGAATCCCGAGGCTCTAGGGGCGAGCGAATCGACCTAGGGCAGCCCATAGCCGCCGCGCTCCCTGACGGGGTCCCTCCCAGGGGTGTGGGGTTTCTGGTCTGCAAAAGCGCCCGTCGACTGTCTTGCGTATCGCGTTGTCGGTCGGGTCTCCTTCGACGTGAGATGTGGTGCATCACCCCCGGCGTCGAGGGTACACATGAAGTGTTCATGTGTCGACACACTTTTTGGTGACTCCGCTAGGGACGAAGCTTTGAACAGACTCCAGCCTGTTCTTGCTACGAGGAGAGCGTCATCAAGCGGCTGCAATCTACAACGGTAACATGTATCATCAATCTCCTTGCGTAGATGCAAATAGCCATTATGTTGATGTTGCTAGATCTTTCAACGGACATGTGATGTCGGCCAGCCCTAGTGAGCGAAGGCCGACTAGTTATTCTATTGGAGAAACTTGGAATTTACAGAATCGTGACATGCAACTTATGAATCTGAACTTTCGTGCATCGGCAACATCTTTCAATATGCCGGTGAACAACACGATTTGTTTGAGTGATCAATATAGGACACCTCATGTACGGGAGGGCATCTCAAAGTTTTATCCATCGGCAGCCGACTCGCAATATGCGGGTTCATCGCCAAACATGCCGATGAATGGGGGAATTGGCCATGCTTCTGTTAGCTATTTGGCCAGTTATCCTCAAACATCATATACCACACCTCGTCAGATTAATTGTTAAGTGGCATATGAAACTAAAAATATTGATGACTCGGCTCACCTTCACGGTCATGGCAGAGTGAATGGAGATTCTATAGGTGCGTATGTGCCTAATATTGCAGGAGATGAGGTGGCTCTGGCCGCATTAAAAAATTTATCCCAAAATAAGAAGATTAGTGCTATTTGCCTTGAGCAACACGACAAGGGATTGGTTCCTGATTATGAGGCAATAAGAGCTAGGGTTTTGAAAGAAGACGAAGTGTTGCCAATTAATCAAATTGTCGAGAGAAAATATTCAACGACGATGCACATGCCTTCACCTATCATTGCAGCATGTTACACACCCCCTATACAAGCGCAAAATTTCGGCAACATCAATTCATTGCCGAAAGATCCTAAAAGTATTGGGGGGCAAGCCGGTCCAAGCAGGGCTGAGTTTGAAGGAAAATATGTGGCCCAAGTGGACAAGAACAAGCCAGAGCTCACAGGGAATAGCGTCAATGGCTTTGCTAGGCCAACTCTTGAGGAATTACCAGCAAAATATCAACAAGCTTATGAAATACACAAGAAGAGGCATGGAGAGGAATATTTGCAAGAATATGTCAAGTCCCTTCTTCCATTCAGCAATCATGATGGTTCCCCTGTGATGTTGAGGCAAGACAAAAAAAAAGCTTTGCATGCAAATCAGCAACAAAGGGTTCACTCGGCTAATACGGTTGATTCGGTTGAAATCGAGTCAAATATGACTAAGTTGTGTACAACCGAGTTGAACAGTTCCTTTAGTCACAAGAAAATGGTGGATTCAATTGAAACCCGATTGAGCACCGAGACATTTAAGGCCGAGTGCATTGCATCGAGCCAACGGAGTGCATCGTGCCAGCCGAGTACATCATGGCAGCCGAGTGTATCGTTCCAGACGAGTGCATCACCGGCTAAAGTCGAGTGCATCAAGCCAATTATTTTCGTGTGTACCAAAACAGAAGATGACAGTTTCGTCGAGAAAAGGAACGGTAAACGCAACAAATTGGCCGTGTTAGATTTTTCTGGATGTGAGGGAGCTTACATGTTGCCCTATGAGTTTCGTGCCAAAGAAATTGATGAGCATCAAAAGAAAAGTTATATGGCCAAACAAAGTTTGGCTAGTGATAAAGATCAAGAACCAGAGCGTGCACCTGGGCAAAGTTCAACTGAGAAAGAGCATCCGAGTGAAATCCACTTGGGCAATCCGACTGAAATCTACTCAGGCAATCTGAGTGATGAGGCACGAGATCCAAAAAAAGGAAGAGGCATTCGAGAATTATTCAGAATTGGAGCAAGGTATTGTTCCAGTGGTGCAACCATCTTCTCGTTCCAACGACTTCACAAAGGAATATAAAGCCAGGTTCAAAGTTCTCCAGGATAGCCGATTCAAGAGCATCGGGAAAGGAGGACGAAAATCAATGCATAGGCGAGTCGGATGATGTTAAACTGACACCGCTCGGTTGTTTTGTATCGAAGCTGGTATCACAATATCGGTTAATGGACCAGGAGTGTACGTCCAGTGCAGTCATAGTGGATCACATCATCGGTACATCGCTGACTAATCCTATTATTATAATTGATCACGATGTCGAGCCGTCAAGACAAGAGCCAACGCGATGTTCGTTCAAGAAAATTGTCAAAGATTGCAACATGATCCATCAAGTCAAGCAATCGGACAAGATAGGACGATTGGAGTTTGTTGAGGCACGATCATTTGGACAGTCGGATCATTTTGACGGCCATCAAATGTTGACTCGGCTATCTTCAGCTGATTTATCTAAAAGTGGACATGTACACGTCAATGATGATGGGGTCAAGTCTTTGAGCAAGGATATTGTTAAAAAGTGAATCAAGAACAATCTTGAAGACGGAAATTCCATCAAAGCTACAATGGTAACATCTAGCACTGGGGGGCAACAAGAGAATTCAAAGACCTGTGCACGCACAACCAAAGAAAGCAAATGCCATGGTAAGCACAAAAGCAAAAAGCTGAAAGTCACTTCCGCGCAATTATTAGAAAAGTACCAAAAGATAAGTGAGGCAAAGAGTGCTTATCGGCCGAGTGAAGCAAAAGCATCGAAGTCACCCCTAAGGCATAAATCTGAAGACTTGGATTGGCCAAGGAAGACGTTGAGCAAGCAGACTTCATATCCTGCTTTTGGGCCGCCAATGCCAATGTCATGGATGCCTCCCTACGCTCATGTAAATCCATATCCATCATGGGGCAGGTACGATACAAGGGCAAATTATCCATCTTATTTTAGATCATCTCGCCAACATTATGTAGCTCCAAAAAGATCAACATTTGATGAACAATCACACGTCAAAGACCGTTTCAATCATAAGGAATCGGTCCGGAGCTCAAGGAACAAGAAAGAGGTGGTCAAGCAAGTGTACCAGGTCAAGAAAGATGGTTGTAAGTGTGCTACTTCAGATTTGTTCTCAAATAACAAAGAGCCAGTTAAAGTATTGACATTGGCTACAAAAGGCAACGAGGCAAGTCAATCAAGTGCCAAATCTGAAGGGAAGAAGTTGAGAGTGCACAAGGCCAAAAAAGAGTTGGCATTGGTTGAAACAGAATCACAGCCGAGGTGCCCACTCGGCTTAGCACATTGGCAAGAGAAGGAATTACAAAGACTTAGTGCACATGAGTTGAGAAAGAAGAACATGGCATGGGTTCCCAAGAGGAGCAGTCAAAATAGAAATGATGTCCAACCTTCTATTACAACAAGTGTTAAAAAGTGAAGAAAGAAAAGGATGGCCGCAAGAGTGCTATTTCAGATCCGACTCCAAATGACAAAAAGCCAGCCGAGCCTACGTTGGCTACTAAGGACAAGAAAGTGAAGCAATTAAATTTCAAGGATCCAATAGTCAAGTTTGGACAGGCCAAGCCAGAGATGCCCAAAGTCAGGAAGAATATGCCAGTGCATAAACCAAAGTCCCAGCCGAGACGCCCACTCGGCTTACCATATTAGCAACAGAAGAAGCTAAAACGGCTTAGGGCCAAAGAGCTGGAGAAGAGGAACATGGCCTGGGTTCCTAAGGGAAATCCTCGAGTCAAGAGCGGCATCACATCTCCTGTTGCGAAGCCAGCAGAAAATAAGGGAGTACAAGTGTAAAGCCCGTAGGCAAGGACGACAATTTTCATATAGGAGACTCCAGGAGGCGTCTCATCCATATTCTTCAATATACCATCAAAATCAACGCTGTGGAATTTATCCTCAGCCGAAACATCTGACTTATTTCGGCTATTCACACTTTGGTGGACGGACTCCCGAGCACTTTTGAGATAAGAACGCATGGCCAATATTTGCATATCGCCCTCATAATTCATTGTGTTGGCAAAACCCGGCATCTGGCTAACAGTGTTCACCATGGTTGAGTTCCTACTCCTATAGCCGATGCTCAGTGTTTGCCAATACTGGCGTGGCCGACTTAATTATTGAGTCGACCAACAATCAAGGGTCTAGTGCATAAAAGAGCCCCGTCTCCAAATGTTATTTATTTGCAGGATTCAAGTCAGGAGACAGGCGTTGTTTGGCGCAGGCTTGATGGCGTACTTTGAAAACGAGTTGAGTCGCCGAACAGTTGACAGTATTCTTTGAGGTGCATGGTCATAATCGTTCGGCAACCGTCTTCGTTGAAGGGTTCTAATATTCCCAGGGAATGCCTGGACAAATGCAAGGTCCGAATTGACATAAGAAACTTACGTGGAAGCTTTTGTGACATCCAATTGTTGTTTTCAGACAACTATTATCCAAGAGGCTCTACCGAAGAAGCAACAAACATGAGCATATGGACGATTAAAATTATCATACTCAACATGCACAGCCGATGGAGTGTTGACATCGTGCTTAAACATTGCCCTAGGCAAGGTATTTTCTGGCACGCAAGCTCTGCCAGAAAACAGGGGGGCATGTGTTGACACCTGATTTTGGCAAGATACAGATTGCAATGAAGATAGTCTCAAGTGAACAGGTTTTATGCATAAAAATATTCACATCGCCGAGAGGAACAACTTTGATGTTTTGGTTATTCATTTGACCTTATCTTACGGACCGAAACTATACTCCGAGTGGCATAATTCAATGTTCCGAGTGGTTTTGGCCAATCACGTCTTCAAGATGACATTGGATGAAGGAGCACTCTTAAGGAATTGTTTTCATCTCAATCGGAGTTCATATGCAAAAGTTACACTTAATACGGTCTGGACAGGCCAGATGTTAACACCTGATTTTGGCACAATGCAAAATGCAATAGAGATGGCCTCAAGTGACAAGGTATTTTACATGAGAAACTTCACATTGCCGAGTGGGACAACTTTGATGATTGGGCCATAATCATTCGGCATCTTATCAAAGACCAAAACTACACTGGGATTGTCATGTTTAGGTGTCCTGAGTGCTTTTTGGTCAATTATGCTTCCAAGACAATCTCAGATGGAAAACTATCCAACAGGAATCGTCTTCGTCTCTTCAAATCGATCGATTTTCATATAAAAATCATCTCAGTTCGAGTTCATATGCAAAAGTTAGAGCTATCTGAGTGCAGCCCTATCAAGAGGCAAAATATGACGCGTCCCATTAGACACATGTCTGATGGGTGTCTGATGCAATGCGTGAACGATTGGCTCTTCAAGATGGCCTCAAATCGAAAAACGTTCAACATAAAAGTTTTTCGACTCGTCGAAACAAGTAAAAGTGCTCTTGGGCGCATTTTCATCCGAGGTCATTTACTACCACAAAAAAACCCCATAAGATGCAGCCAGTTTTAACCGTTTTGGAAAGATTGCCGGGCAAAAAGCTTGCCGGGTGAAAAGCTTGCCAGGAAAAAACCTTGCCGGGGAGGAAAGCTTGCCGGGGGGAAAGCTTGCCAGGCGAAGACCTTGCCGGGGCTGACAAGCTTGCCGGGAAAAAGCTTGCTGGGGTGGAAACTGTCAAGGCCAATCCGACCAGAAGCTGAAGATGGGCTCAAGTGATTGTCTAGATGGACTCGGATGAAGAAGTGTTCAACATGAAAGTTATTGGTAACGTCGAAATGGTCAACTTTGCTTTTGGAGTCATCATCATCCGACGTAGTATACGACCTGCAGAGACGCTACAAGAGTCGTATGGTCCAGTCAGCTACATGACCGAGTCCGACTCGAAATTAAAGATGACCCCGTGGAGTATTCAAGATGGCCTTATTTGGAAAAGTGATCAACATACGGATTGTTGGCCTTGTAAAAGCGTACAAAATTGATATTTGAACCGTCTCTAGCAGAAGTCATATGCAGATTCCACGGCCCGCGGAAGGAGCAAGACAGAAGATTGGATCAGATTCGGGTTGAATCCAAGTGGGACCAGAACTAGGACTCTAGGTCGTGAATTGATGTAATTTTCTTGTAAGGAAAGCCTAGATGAATCCTTTGCTTGTACGGGAAGTCCAGCCGCCTCTTATATATGTTGGGGGTGACGGCCGATTGAACAACACAATCGAACAAATCAATATACTACTTTTTCATCTACGTTTTGTCTCTCAACCGTTTTTCTCTCTCGTTCTTCGCTGTTCTTCGTGTTTGAGAGCTGTGAATCCCGAGGCTCTAGGGGCGAGCGAATCGACCTAGGGCAGCCCATAGCCGCCGCGCTCCCTGACGGGGTCCCTCCCGGGGGTGTGGGGTTTCGGGTCTGCAAAAGTGCCCGTCGACTGTCTTGCATATCGCGCTGTCGGTCGGGTCTCCTTCGACGTGAGCTGCGGTGCATCACCCCCGGCGTCGAGGGTACACGTGACGTGTTCATGTGTCAACAGAGATGTTGAAGTCTTGTGTGGGAAAGTTAAATATCCTGCTGATTTTCTTGTTCTTGGTTCCCAACAAGATAGCTTTTGTCCCATCATATTTGGTAGACCCTTCTTGAGATACTGTTAATGCTAGGATAGACTGCGAAATGGATGTTGTTACTATTGGTTTGGGTGATATGTCTCATGAGTTTAATTTTGCTAAATTTCATAGACAACCCCGTGACGAGGGATTGCCTAGTAAAGATGAAATTATTGGTCTTGCTTCTATTGCTGTGCCTCCTAATGATCCTTTAGAACAATATCTGCTAAACCATGAAAATGAAATGTTTATGAATGAAAGAAGGGAAATAGATGAAGTATTCTTTAAACAGGGACCTATTTTGAAACACAACTTGCCTGTTGAAATACTAGGGGATCCCCCTCCACCCAAGGGTGATCCCGTGTTTGAGCTTAAACCATTACCCGATACTCTTAAATATGCTTATCTTGATGAAAAGAAGATATATCCTGTTATTATTAGTGCTAACCTTTCAAAGCATGAAGAAAATAAATTATTGAATACTCTGAAGAAGCACCGTGCTGCTATTGGATATACTCTTGATGATCATAAGGGCATTAGTCCCACTCTATGCCAGCACAAAATAAAATTGGAGAAAGATGCTAAACCAGTTGTTGATCACCAACGACGGTTAAATCCTAAGATGAAAGAAGTGGTAAGGAAAGAAATACTAAAGCTTCTCGAGGCAGGTATAATTTATGCCGTTGCTGATAGTCAGTGGGTAAGATCTGTCCATTGTGTCCCTAAGAAGGGAGGTATTACTGTTGTTCCTAATGATAAAGATGAATTGATCCCACAAAGAATTGTTACAGGTTATAGAATGGCAATCGATTTCCATAAACTGAATAAAGCTACTAAAAAGGATCATTACCATTTACCTTTTATTGATCAAATGCTAGAAAGACTATCCAAACATACACATTTTTGCTTTCTAGATGGTTATTCTGGTTTCTCTCAAATACCTGAGTCAAAAGAGGATAAAGAAAAGACCACTTTTACTTGTCCTTTAGGTACCTTTGCTTATAGACGTATGCCTTTTGGTTTTATGTAATGCACCTGCTACCTTTCAAAGATGAATGATGGCTATATTCTCTGATTTTTGTGAAAAGATTGTTGAGGTTTGCATGGATGATTTCTCCGTATATGGAACTTCTTTTGATGATTGCTTGAGCAACCTTGATCGAGTTTTGCAGAGATGTGAAGAAACTAATCTTGTCTTGAATTGGGAGAAGATGTCACTTTATGGTTAATGAAGGTATTGTCTTGGGACATAAAATTTCTGAAAGACGTATTGAAGTAGACAAAGCTAAAGTTGATGCTATTGAAAAGATGCCGTATCCTAAGGACATTAAAGGTATAAGAAGTTTCCTTGGTCATGCAAGTTTTTATAGGAGGTTCATTATAGACGTATGTCTTTGATGATGATTGTGTAGAAGCATTTGAAATATTTAAGAAAGCATTGATTTCTGCACCTATTGTTCAGCCACTTGATAGGAATTTACCCGTTGAAATTATGTGTGATGCTAGTGATTATGCAGTAGGTGCTTTTCTAGGACAAAGATTTGATAAGAAATTAAATGTTATCCAATATGCTAGTAAAACTCAAGACAGTGCCCAGAGAAATTATGCTACTACTGAAAAGGAATTTTTAGCAGTTGTATTTGCTTGTGATAAGTTCCGACCTTATATTGCTGATTCTAAAGTAAGTGTTCACATTGATCATGCTGCTATTAAATACCTTATGGAAAAGAAAGATGCTAAACCTAGACTTATTAGACGGATTCTCTTGCTACAAGAATTTGATTTGCATATTATTGATAGAAAGGGAGCTGAGAACCCCGTTGCAGACAACTTGTCTAGGTTAGAGAATGTTCTTGATGACCCACTACCTATTGATGATAGCTTTCCTGATGAACAATTGGCTATGATAAATGCTTCTCGCACTGCTCCATGGTATGCTGATTATGCTAATTATATTGTTGCTAAATTTATACCACCTAGTTTTACATACCAGCAAAAGAAAAAGTTTTTCTATGATTTAAGAAATTACTTCTGGGATGACCAACACCTTTATAAAGAAGGAGTAGATGGTGTTATTAGACTTTGTATACCTGAGCATGAACAGGAACAGATCCTATGCAAATGTCACTTGGTGTCTACTACGCAACCTTCTTCTTGTAGACGTTGTTGGGCCTCCAAATGCAGAGGTTTGTAGGACAGTAGCAAATTTCCCTCAAGTGGATGACCTAAGGTTTATCAATCCGTGGGAGGCGTAGGTTGAAGATGGTCTCTCTCAAACAATCCTGCAACCAAATAGCAAAGAGTCTCTTGTGTCCCCAACACACCCAATACAATGGTACATTGTATAGGTGCACTAGTTCGGCTAAGAGATGGTGATACAAGTGCAATATGGATGGTAGATATAGGTTTTTGTAATCTGAAAATATTAAAACAACAAGGTAGCAAGCGATAAAAGTGAGCGTAAACGGTATTGCAATGCTAGGAAACAAGGCCTAGGGTTCATACTTTCACTAGTGCAAGTTCTCTCAACAATAATAACATAATTGGATCATATAAATATCCCTCAACTTGCAACAAAGAGTCACTCCAAAGTCACTAATAGCGGAGAACAAACGAAGTGATTATGGTAGGGTACGAAACCACCTCAAAGTTATTCTTTCCAATCAATCCGTTGGGCTATTCCTATAAGTGTCACAAACAGCCCTAGAGTTCGTACTAGAATAACACCTTAAGACACAAATCAACCAAAACTCTAATGTCATCTAGATACTCCAATATCACCTCAAGTATCCGTGGGTATGATTATACGATATGCATCACACAATTTCAGATTCATCTATTCAACCAACACATAGAACCTCAAAGAGTGCCCCAAAGTTTCTACCAGAGAGTTAAGACGAAAACGTGTGCCAACCCCTATGCATAAGTTCATGGGCGGAACTCGCAAGTTGATCACCAAAACATACATCAAGTGGATCACGTGATATCCCATTGTCACCATAGATACGCACGGCAAGACATACATCAAGTGTTCTCAAATCATTAAAGACTCAATCCGATAAGATTACTTCAAGGGGAAAACTCAATCCATTACAAGAGATTAGAGGGGGAGAAGAAACATAAGATCCAACTATAATAGCAATGCTCGCGATACTTCAAGATCGTATCACCTCAAGAACACGAGAGAGGGAGAGAGAAAGAGAGAGAGAGAGAGAGAGAGAGAGAGAGAGAGAGAGATCAAACACATAGCTACTGGTACATACCCTCAGCCCCGAGGGTGAACTACTCCCTCCTCGTCATAGAGAGCGCCGGGATGATGAAGATGGCCACCGGTGAGGGTTCCCCCCTCCGGAAGGGTGCCGGAACAGGGTCCCAATTGGTTTTTGGTGGCTACAAAGGCTTGCGGCGGCGGAACTCCCGATCTATTCTATTTTTCGATCGTTTTAGGGTATATGGGTATATATATAGGAGGAAGAAGTATGTCAGGGGAGCCACGAGGGGCCCACGAGGGTGGAGGGCGCACCCTAGGGGGGTGGGCGTGCCCCCTACCTCATGGCTCCCTCGTTTCTTTCCTGACGTGCACTCCAAGTCTATCAGGTTGCTTTCCTTCCAAAAATAACTTCTCCAGAAGGTTTCATTCCGTTTCGACTCCGTTTGATATTCCTTTTCTTCGAAACACTGAAACAAGGGAAAAAACAGGAACTGGCACTGGGCTCTAGGTCAATAGGTTAGTCCCAAAAATATTATAAATGTGCATAGTGAAGCCCATAAAACATCCAAGATGGATAATATAATAGCATGAATACTTCATAAATTATAGATACGTTGGAGACGTATCAGCATCCCCAAGCTTAATTCCTGCTTGTCCTCGAGTAGGTAAATGATAAAAGAAAGAATTTATGAAGTGTGTATGCTAGCAGGTGCACAAGTTTGATCAATGATAATTTCAATCACCTTTTCTAGCATCATTATATGTCATAATAGTAGCTCATATCATAAAACTTTGCATGATCAAGTAAATAAACTATTCACATGTTAAAGCATAGATCATAAACCTTCTTGAAAACTAACAAACCATGTTATTAGTCATCAAACAATTAAGATTCATCTTATTTTCAGGAAGAGTCTATGCCAGAGCTTTGATTCAGCAAACTTCACATACTCAACTATCATTTAGTCTTCCATGATTGCTACCACTCAAAGCATATTTTTAGAACAAATAGTATTCATCGAACACAGAGAAAGATAGGGGCTTAATGTTTCGCCTCCCAACCTTTTAACACAAGGGTAATGTCAACAGTAATAATTCATGCTCAAATATATTTGAATGGCCATATATGCCTAGATCTTTCCATCACATGATGCTTGCCAACTAAAGAGTAGGTTGTAATGAGAAGGAATACTACTGACTCTTGCATAAAAGTAAAATATAGGCCCTTCACAGAGGGAAGCAGGGATTTGCAGAGGTGCCAGAGCTCGAAGCAAAAACAGAGATGAAAATAATTTTGAGAGGTATGCTTTCATTGTCAACATAACGACCAAGAGTTCCTAATATCTTCCATACTACATACATTAGGCGGTTCCCAAACAGAAATGTAAAGATTTTTACTCCCCCTCCACCAACAATCATCAATCCATGGCTTGCCCGAAACAATGGGTGCCTCCAACTAACATCAAACCTGGGGGAGTTTTGTTTGCAATTATTTTTGATTTGATTTCGATCTTTTGATCATGGGACTGGGCATCCCAGTTACCAGCCATTTTCTCGTGAATGATGAGCGGAGTACACTCATCGTGAGAATAACCCACCTAGCATGGAAGATACTGCTAGCCCCTAGTCGCTACGTGAGTTTGGCACATGCAAATTTACTTGGAACGGCAGGTAAATACCGTATATAGGTAGATATGGTGGACACTCATGGAAGAAACTTGGTTCAAGGAATTTGGATGCACAAGCAGTATTCCCGCTTAGTACAGATATTTTGGCTAGCAAAGGATTCTAAATAGCGAGCACCACATGTTAGAGGATCAATAACAATATAACTTCTATGCAAATATACCCAAGCATAACGCATTATGTTGTCTTCCTTGTCCAACTTCAACTAATTTGCTCTGGTTTGAAAATAATTAATGGGGCTCACAATCATAGAAGATGTCCAAGATAGTATATTTATATGTGAAATCTCCCTTCCTTCAATATTCTTTCATGAATTGTTCAAGTGACCAATACAAACTTTGCTAACCTTCAATAAATTTACCACTTCTACTTCCTATATGTGAAGTCATTACTCCCCATGGGATAAGCATATGAAACATATATAATTTCAGATTTATGACATTCAAATCATTCAACCATTTACTCATAGGATATAAATGAAGCACATGAGTAAATGACAAACTACTCCAAAAAGATATAAGTGAAGATCAATGAGTAGTTAAATAATTATGTAGCTATGTGAAGACTCTCTAACATTTAAGACTTTCAGATCTTGGTATTTTATTCAAACAGCAAGCAAAGCTAAAGAAAATAAAATGACGCTCCAAGCAAAACACATATCATGTGGTGAATAAAAATATAGCTCCAAGTAGAGTTACCGATGGAAGTAGACGAAAGAGGGGATGCCTTCCGGGGCATCCCCAAGATTAGGCTCTTGGTTATCCTTGAATATTAACTTGGGGTGCCTTGGGCATACCCAATCTTAGGCCCTTTCCACTCCTTATTCCATAGTCCATCGAATCTTTACCCGAAACTTGAAAACTTCACAACACAAAACTTAACAGAAAATCTCGTGAGCTCCGTTAGCGAAACAAAACAAAACACCACTTCGAGGTACTGTAATGAACTCATTATTTACTTATATTGGTGTTAAATCTACTGTATTCCAACTTCTCTATGGTTTATAAACTATTTTACTAGCCATAGATTCATCAAAATAAGCAAGCAACACAATGAAAACAGAATCTGTCAAAAACAGAACAGTCTGTAGTAATCTGTATCAAACGTATACTTCTGGAAATGCAAAAATTCTAAAATAAATTGGTGGATCTGAGGAATTTGTCTAGTAATCATCTGCCAAAAGAATCAACTGAATATCATTCTCCAGTAAAAAAGTTGAAGCTAACCTCGTGAGCACTAAAGTTTCTGTTTTTTACAGCATGATCATAAAGACCTCACCCAAGTCTTCCCAAAGGTTCTACTTGGCACAAACACTAATAAAAACACAAAACCACATCTAAAAAGAATCTAGATGGATTTTTTATTACTAAACAGAACCAAAAAGAAAGAAACTAAAATAAAATTGGGTTGCCTCCCAACAAGCGCTAACATTTAATGCCCCTAGCTAGGCATGATGATTTCAATGATGCTCACATAAAAGATAGGAATTGAAACATAAAGAGAGCATCATGAAGAATATGACTAGCACATTTAACTCTAACCCACTTACTATGCATAGGGATTTTGTGAGCAAACAACTTATGGGAACAATAATCAACTAGCATAGGAAGGGAAAACAAGCATAACTTCAAAACTTTAAGCACATAGAGAGGAAACTTGATATTATTGCAAATCCTACAAGCATATATTCCTCCCTCATAATACTTTTCAGTAGCATCATGAATGAATTCAACAATATAACCAGCACCTAAAGCATTCTTTTCATGATATACTAGCATAGAAATTTTATTACTCTCCACATAAGCAAAATTCTTCTCATTCGGAATAGTGGGAGTATCATAAGAGACTTGAATACTCTAAATTGTTTCCACATTAAAAGAGTAATGTTCAGAAAAAGGGTAATCATAATCATGACAAGTTTTATAAATATAATCATTACTACTTTTTATAGCATAAGTTTCATCACAATAATCATCATAAGTAGCAACTTTGCTCTCATCATAATCGATTGAAACCTCTTCCAAGATAGTGGAAACATCACTAAATAAAGTCATGACCTCTCCAAATCCACTTTCATAAGTATTATAAGATTTAACATCCTCCAAAATAGTGGTACCATTACTTCCTAATTAAAGTTGACACTCTTCCAAACCCACTTTCATCAATATAATCATCATAGGTAGAAGGCATGCTATCATCATAACAACTTTGCATATCAAAACTTGGGAGGCTAAAAATATCATCTTCACTAAACGTAGCATCCCCATGCTTGGGACAAACATTAATTTCATCAAATATATTCTCAAAAACATCATCTTCATCAAACATAGCATCTCCAAGCTTGGGCCTTTTCATATCATAAGCATAATCAATCTCATCATTAATAGTATGGATAGCACCAATAGTATAGCAATTATCATATTCTTCCAAGCAAGTGCCAAAAAGATTTTCAAGATCATAAGGAGTATCATTATCTTCCCAATCATAATCATCACAACAAGCAATAGGCATAACGAGATCATCATCAAGTGCATCATCTTCCACAATTATTTTTGATTCATTTTCATGAGGCACAACAATGATAGGAGCAACATTATTTGGGAGAGATATCTTTTTACCTCTATTACTTTTCCTTTTCTTCTTCTTCACCACATCGTGTGTGGGTTCAATCCTATTTTTGGAACTCTGTATTGATGAGATTGGTTGAATAGAAGGATCGTCCTCGTTACCTGATTCATCATAAGAAATAATAGGAGGATATTGGGAAGTCTCTTCCTTTCATTAGTATTCTCTTCATCTTCTATTTGCTTTATTTTCATTATGTAATTGGAAATATAAGGATTTTCAATGCAATTCACCGCACAATACATATAAATTTCCTCTAGATCAAAGCCAAGAAGTTTATAACGGGAAAATTCTAGAAGATGCTTAGTTATACGTTTCATTTCTTCGTAGCCCATAAGCAAATTAAGTTCATTATAATGTGCAAGGGAAATCAAGTCATCACAATTTTTGGACATGATTAGATCATGAAACAATTTACATCACAATTTTATGCCTCTTGCAATAAACATCTTCTGTATTTGGTGTGTACTTGCAAACCCAATGCACTCCACAAAAATTGACATGTTTATAGGAGACATTTTCATCATAACTAGTGCAATCATCATTAGTACCATGGATATTCAAGGAGTTCATACTAACAACATTGTAATCATGCTCATCATTCAAAGATTTAGTGCCAAACATTTTAATGCATTCTTCTTCTAACACCTTGGCACAATTTTCCTTTCCATCATACTCACGAAAGATATTAAAAAGATGAAGCGTTTGAGGTAAACTCAATTCCATTTTTTATAGTTTTCTTTTATAGACTAAACTAGTGATAAAACAAGAAACTAAAATATTCAATTGCAAGATCTAAAGATATACCTTCAAGAACTCACCTCCCCGGCAACGACGCCAGAAAAGAGCTAGATGTCTACTACACAACCTTCTTCTTGTAGACGTTGTTGGGCCTCCAAGCGCAGAGGTTTGTAGGACAGTAGCAAATTTCCCTCAAGTGGATGACCTAAGGTTTATCAATCCGTGGGAGGCGTAGGTTGAAGATGGTCTCTCTCAAACAACCCTGCAACCAAATAGCAAAGAGTCTCTTGTGTCCGCAACACACCCAATACAATGGTAAATTGTATATGTGCACTAGTTCGGCTAAGAGATGGTGATACAAGTGCAATATGAATGGTAGATATATGTTTTTGTAATCTGAAAATATAAAAACAGCAAGGTAGCAAGCAATAAAAGTAAGCGTAAACGGTATTGCAATGCTAGGAAACAAGGCCTAGGGTTCATACTTTCACTAGTGCAAGTTCTCTCAACAATAATAACATAATTGGATCATATAAATATCCCTGAACTTGCAACAAAGAGTCACTCCAAAGTCACTAATAGCGGAGAACAAACGAAGAGATTATGGTAGGGTACGAAACCACCTCAAAGTTATTCTTTCAAATCAATCCGTTGGGCTATTCCTATAAGTGTCACAAACAGCCCTAGAGTCCGTTCTAGAATAACACCTTAAGACACAAATCAACCAAAACCCTAATGTCACCTAGATACTCCAATGTCACCTCAAGTATCTGTGTGTATGATTATACGATATGCATGACACAATCTCAGATTCATCTATTCAACCCACACATAGAACCTCAAAGAGTGCCCCAAAGTTTCTACCGGAGAGTCAAGATCAAAATGTGTGCCAACCCCTATGCATAAGTTCATGGGCGAAACTCGCAAGTTGATCACCAAAACATACATCAAGTGGATCACGTGATATCCCATTGTCACCACAGATACGCACGGCAAGACATACATCAAGTGTTCTCAAATCATTAAAGCCTCAATCCGATAAGATTACTTCAAGGGGAAAACTCAATCCATTACAAGAGAGTAGAGGGGGAGAAGAAACATAAGATCCAACTATAATAGCAAAGCTCGCGATACATCAAGATCGTATCACCTCAAGAACACGAGAGAGAGAGAGAGATCAAACACATAGCTACTGGTACATACCCTCAGCCCCAAGGGTGAACTACTCCCTCATCGTCATGGAGAGCGCCGGGATGATGAAGATGGCCACCGGTGAGGGTTCCCCCCTCCGGCAGGGTGCCGGAACAGGGTCCCGATTGGTTTTTGGTGGCTATAGAGGCTTGCGGCGGCGGAACTCCCTATCTATTCTGTTTTTCGATCATTTTAGGGTATATGGGTATATATAGGTGGAAGAAGTACGTCAGAGGAGCCACGAGGGGCCCACGAGGGTGGAGGGCGCACCCCCCTACCTCGTGGCTCCCTCGTTTCTTTCCTGACATGCACTCCAAGTCTATCAGGTTGCTTTCCTTCCAAAAATAACTTCTCCAGAAGGTTTCATTCCGTTTCGACTCCGTTTGATGTTCCTTTTCTTCAAAACACTGAAACAAGGGAAAAAACAAGAACTGGCACTGGGCTCTGGGTCAATAGGTTAGTCCCAAAAATAATATAAAAGTGCATAGTAAAGCCCATAAAACATCCAAGATGAATAATATAATAGCATGAATACTTCATAAACTATAGATACGTTGGAGACGTATCATCACTCCGAAGCTTATGGAGGAGACCACGCTGGAGATAGGATTGCGCATAAGGTATTGCAATCCGGTTTTTATTGGCCTACTCTCTTCAAGGATGCCCGTAAGTTTGTCTTATCTTGTGATGAATATCAAAGAATTTGTAATATTAGTAGACGTCAAGAAATGCCCAGGAATTATTCACTAGTTATTGAACCATTTGATGTTTGGCGGTTTGATTATATAGGACCGTTTCCTTCCTCTAATGGGTATACACATATTTTAGTTGCTGTTGATTACGTTACTAAGTGGGTAGAAACTATTCCAACTAGTAGTGTTGATCATAACACCTCTATTAAGATGCTTAAAGAAGTTATTTTTCCGAGGTTTGGAGTCCCTAGATATTTAATTACTGATGGTGGTTTGATGTCTACTATGCAACCTTCTTCTTGTAGACATTGTTGGGTCTCCAAGTGCAGAGGTTTGTAGGACAGTAGCAAATTTTCCTCAAGTGGATGACCTAAGGTTTATCAATCCGTGGGAGGCGTACACTACGGGAAACAGGAGATTTGCCGTCAGTAATTTCTTTGCCGTCAGCATTTCGTCGGGGCAGACGGCAAAGAAAGGGTTTGCCGTCATCAACAGACGGCAAAGAAAAAGTAACAGAAAAATAGACTTTGCCGTCTGCCTTTTATATTACAGACGACAAAGAGTAAACTTTGCCGTCTGTAACAATAAATACAGACGGCAAAGAGCTTTGCCGTCTGCCTTTTTTTTATTATATATAGCAAAGAGCTTATTTTGTCGTCTTTAATATAAAACGCAGACGGCAAAGAACTTTGCCGTCTGTGAATTTATTAACATACGGCAAAGTGCTTACTTTGCCGTCTGTAAATAGAACCACAGACGGCAAAGAGAAAACACAAGTCCACGGATCGATCACGCGGATCGCTGACATGGCTAAATCTCCTCCGCACATCCCCACCAAGCAAAACCCACCAGCCCCACGTCCCACGCCCTCTCTCCACCTTATCCATCCGACACCCCACGCCCCACCACTATTCCCACGTCTCTCTCCCCCACGTCCCAACACCTCTGCCTCGCACGACCCGTGGCCATCTCTCCTCCCGGCCTCTGCCTCGCCGTCCCCGACCCCATCGCCCCTGCCGGCCCCGGCGCGAGTCCCCTGTCGCCCCCACCGGCCCCCGGCGCGAGTCCCCCGTCACCGCCACCGGCCGCTGGCCTTGGCTCGTCCCCCGTCGCCCCTGCCTACCTTCGGCCCCAGCCCCCGTCACTCCTGCCTGCCCCCAGCCGCGCGGGCAGCGAGCATGGCGGACACGCGGGTGGCGAGCACAGGCGCACGGCGGCCTCGTCCCTTCGGCGCGCCGCGGCCTCGTCCCTCCGGCGCGCGGCGGCCTCCTCCCTCGAGCACGCGGCGGCCTGATCCCTCGGGCGCGCGACGGCTCGTCCCTTCGGTGCGCGGCGGCCTCCTCCCTCCGGCGCGCGGCGGCCTCGTCCCTCGGGCGCGCGGCGGCGTCCTCCCTCCTGCGCGCGGCGGTCTCCTCCCTCCGGCATCGGCCGCCCGACGCTGCACTGGCGCGCGACAGTGCCCCCCCTCTCTCTCCAGGATCCAGCGAGCACATGGCGAGAAGAAGGAAGGCCGGCGGTGAAGTACATGTTGCTGCGATGGAGGACATGGAGGACTTGATTGATTTTCATTTTTAGTTTCTAGGGGTCCTGGTTCCGGTGAGATGCTCTCCTAGGATGTCACTTTAAAAAAAATGAAAAACAATCTTTGTCGTCTGTACTTTTGTCTGGATGACGGCAAAGCACATGTTTTGACTGATGGCAAAGAACACGTTTTTTGCCGTCTGTTATTTTTGCGGCAGACGGCAAAACCGAATTGACTGGCGGCAAAATCTTTGCCGTCATCTCGATAAAAGGAAGATGGAAAAATATTCTTTGCCGGCTAATCTTTGCCGTCTGCTTCCTGACGGAAAAATCTTTGCCGTCTGGATTTGGGTCTTTGCCATCTGTGATCCACAGACGGCAAATTACCTGTTTCTTGTAGTGGTAGGATGAAGATGGTTCTCTCAAGCAACCCTGCAACCAAATAACAAAGAGTCTCTTGTGTCCTCAACACACCCAATACAATGGTAAATTGTATAGGTGCACTAGATCGGCGAAGAGATGGTCATACAAGTGCAATACGGATGGTAGATATAGGTTTTTGTAATCTGAAATTATAAAAACAGCAAGGTAACAAGTGGTAAAAGCGAGCATAAACGGTATTGCAATGCTAGGAAACAAGGCCTAGGGTTCATACTTTCACTAGTGCAAGTTCTCTCAATAATAATAACATAATTGGATCACATAACTATCCCTCAACATGCAACAAAGAGTCACTCCAAAGTCACTAATAGCGGAGAACAAACGAAGTGATTATGGTAGGGTACGAAACCACCTCAAATTTATTCTTTCCAATCAATCCGTTGGGCTATTCCTATCAGTGTCACAAACAGCCCTAGAGTTCATACTAGAATAACACCTTAAGACACCAATCAACCAGAACCCTAATGTCACCTAGATACTCCAATGTCACCCCAAGTATCCATGGGTATGATTATACGATATGCATCACACAATCTCAGATTCATCTATTCAAACGAACACAAAGTACTTCAAAGAGTGCCAAAAAGTTTCTACCAGAGAATCAAGACGAAAACGTGTGCCACTGGTAGAAAAAGGGCTAGTTGTCCCGGTTCGTAAGGGCCTTTTGTCCCCGTTCTGGAACCGGGACTAAAGGGTCGGTACTAATGCCCTGTCCCTTTAGTCCCGGTTCAATCCAGAACCAGGACAGATGGGCCTCCACGTGGCCTGTGCGCGGAGCCCAGGCAGGAGACCCTTTGGTCCCGGTTGGTGGCACCAACCGGGACCAATAGGCATCCACACGTCAGCATTTCTGTGGCTGGGGTTTTTGTTTTTTGTTTTGAAAGGGGGGGGGGGTTGGGGGTTTTGGGGGGTTAATTTAGGTGTTTCATATATTGTGTTAGCTAGCTATAATTAATAGAGAGAAGTGTCCTCTCTTATGTCCGTGCTTGGTCGACGCTACGTACTATACATACGTATAGAGAGGAGTAGACACGCTAGCACTACTAGGGAAAAGCCTATACACAGAATCTTACCAGCATCGCGCTTTAAAATCAGGCGCTGCTGCTAAGTAGCAGTAGCGCGGGTTTTTAACCCTCGCTACTACTAAGCTGATAGCAGTAGCGCTGGTTTTTTACCCTCGCTACTACTAAGCGGTCTCTACCGTGCCCCCCGGGGACATGCAATAGTAGTAGCGCGGGTTTTTAACCCTCGCTACTACTAAGTTGATAGCAGTAGCACTGGTTTTTACCCCTCGCTACTACTAAGCGGTCTCTACCATGCCCCTAGGCCATGCCATAGTAGTAGCGAGGGTTATAAACCCACGCTACTACTAAGTTTTTACCCCTCGCTACTACTAAGAGGCCTCAACCGTGCCCCTCCGGGACATGCCATAGTAGTAGTGAGGGGTAAAATCCCTCGCTACTACTAAAGGTCCCATTTTGAAACTCTACCCCCCTGTGGATCGCCTTTTCGGTTTTGTAAAAAGCAAAAGAAAATGATAAAAACTTCAAAAATTAAAATCCTTTGAGATGTAGTTATGTTACTACATCTAATAGTTAGGAAAATTTAAAAACTTAAATTTGGACATGTTTTGCAAAAAGTGTAGGGAAAATGTAAAACGGCTATAACTTTTGCATACGATGTTAGAAAAAAACGTATAATATATCAAAATGTTTCAAAAATTAAAATCCTTCGAGATGTAGTTATGTTACTACATCTACTAGTTAGGAAAATTTAAAAACTTAAATTTGGACACGTTTTGCAAAAAGTGTAGGGAAAATGTAAAACGGCTATAACTTTTGCATACGATGTGAGAAAAAAAACGTATAATATATCAAAATGTTCAGCACGAAAATCCGCATACGATGGAGACCGCCTACGGCCTGTTTGCAAATTTTTAGAATCCTCAAATTCTAAAAGGAAAAAAAGTTATGCTCAAATTTCTGTTTTTTTTAATTTTGGTCAAATCTGGTCAAACTGTGGTCAAACTACTTATTCAAGAAGTATTAGTGTTACTAAATAATTATTCAAGAATATTAGTGTTACTAAATAATTATTTTAGCTTTTTGGAATTTTGCTCAAATCTGGTCAAACTGTGGTCAAATTTTGGTCAAAATGTGGTCAAACTCCTTATTCAAGAAATATTAGTGTTACTAAATAATTATTGTTTTTTAGAACAATAGTTTTAAACTCAAACAGCGAAATGTGTGACTTCATGCTCAAGCTAAACCCCCGAGGGTTAATAGGATTGACATCTTACTATTGTCAGGAAAACAACAAGTGCGGACTTGGAATCGAGGGAGAATAGAACCCGGAAGTTAAGCGTGCTCAGGCTGGAGTAGTGAGAGGATGGGTGACCGTCCGGGAAGTTAGATGATTTGGAATGATGAGGGGTGATTAGAGATTAAATTGAGCAGCGATGAGGGTGATTAGAGATTAGAGGTTAAAATAATTCATAAATTTGAAAATTCGCGCAAAAAATTTGAAAAAAAATTCCGCGGGTTAGTAGTAGCGCGGGTTTTTACCCACGCTACTACTAACGGACGTAGTAGTAGCATGGGTGGCACCCGCGCTGCTGCTATACGTTAGCTGTAGCGCCTTATTAGTAGCGCCGGCCCCCGCGCTGCTAATAGGCCCAAAATCCGCGCTGCTGCTAGGCTTTTCCCTAGTAGTGTAGCTAGCTAGTAAGCAAACGAAGGAAACAGAAGATCGTCATGAACATATATGCATACAGAGAGAAGTGATATCGACCACCTCTCCTTCTCCGAGAGATTGGTCGAACAACAAGTTCTCGTATATCTATCCGACACTACCAGCTACATATATACAATAATTATCTCTTACAAATATAATCATACGGACTCAGGGTCCACATAGTATTCTCCGTCTTCAGTGATCACGTGGTCAAGAAAGAATGCCGCCAATTCCTCTTGAATTGCTCGCATGCGAGCTGGTGCTAGGAGTTCATCCCGCTTCCGAAACATCTAATTTAAAGAAGGGGGTCAATACATATATATATGAATGAATGAAACTCAACACAAATGATGGTAATAAAATAAAATTGTGAATGTTGTTATTTACGTACTTCATATTGTTCGTCAGTGTAGCCCCACTCACAGGTCGTGTGCCGGATGGACTCACAAACGTAGTATCCACAGAAATCATTCCCTTGTTCCTGCCACAACCACTTTACAAGAAAAAGAGGTCAATCAAACTGATAAGCAAGAATGCCAAATGGTATTGATGAAACTAGCACTTGAATCACTAGTAGATGCGCGGAACATGCTACTATAGTACTTACTTTTGGGTGTCTAAATTGCAGCTCCTTCGGCAGTCCCGGAGCTTTTCTGGTGAGTTTTCTCCAAACCCCGCCAGACAAAGAAAACAATTACTTGATATATCAGGAAATGAACAAAGTTGCTGATATGGTGGATAATGATCGATTTAACTTACTTCTCGAGTATTTGAGTCATGTCTGCATAGTCCTGGGGATCTTTTCGTCTTGAGTCTAAGACGGTTACTAGTCCCTGCTCCAGCTTAATCTCTAGGAGAATATAGTGGAAACTGCACACGCATGCATAACTCATCAATTACATTAATATAACCTTGACTAATATATAAGGGAAACTGAATACGCACAAGACAGTAAAACTCACTTGAAGTTGTAAGGAAAGAGTATTATATCTTTGTTTTCATTTATTACCAACAATCGTAGCAAGTTGGCCTCGGTAGCTGTGGCATGAAATTTAACCTGAGTTGCATCTATGAGATATGTGTTAATGAACCCAATATCACTGACTTGTCTTTTCTTCAATTCGGCGATATTCAATCTGCATAATATAGTGAGGATGATTATAAATACATGCAATGAAAGAGATGAGCTATATAGAGAGACTTAATGACAGAAGTAGTACTACTTACAGACAGTAGCAGGCGATCGTTGTCTTATCGAGGGCCAATTGATTGAAAAACTGAAAGAACTCCTCAAATGGAACAGGCAACAGTTCAATTCCAACGAGGTCATGCTCCTTTTTAACTTTCACATACAAAGTACTCCTCCCCCAGAGTCTCTACAGATTTTCAAGTACCAATCATGCAATCTTCGCATCATCGTTGATAGAGATCTTTCATCTTTGACGAGAGGCTTCCCGTACTCGTATCTTTGTATCTGCACCTCCATGGGTTCATAATGTACATCGTCGGGCAGGTAATCGGCAAGATTGCTATAACCGGGCACCATCCTCGGATCATTAGCGACCTTGTCGCTAGGCACCTTGAGCGGGGGGCACGATTGCTTTGCTTGTTCGCCAAGCTGGGTAATTTGTTTCCCAGCTCGTCGTTCTTTCAGCCTTTGATCACTCACAGTACTTCCCAACCGCTCCGCTTTGGCAAATTCCTTTCCAATAATGCGCTCACAGTTTCCTTTCGGCGGAGACTTGGCTGGTTTTGTCAGGGCAGCCAAAGTGCGCTTCGCTTTCACCGGATCTACCTTCTCCTCCGGAAGTGGATGTCTCTTTGCTTTCAACCCTTGAAACCAGTCATCCACTTCGGTTCGTGCGATCTCGGCGTTCTCCTCCGGGGTCCTCTCGTATGGTAACTTCTCTGGAGTCTTCAGAGAAGGACCGAATCTGTATGTCCTCCCGCCTCTGACTGTACTGCTAGACGCCGGCCGAGCAGACGGAGCGGTTGTCTTCTTTACTTGCTTATGAGGCAGAGGAGAAGGACTACGACGCGTTGGAGCAGCCGGAGCAGTGGCAGGTCTCTTCCGCCCTTGCTGACGAGGCAGAGAAGGAGGAGGCTGGCTGCTCGGGCGCGTCGGCGCAGGCGGAGAATGAGGCGGAGTGCCGCCACGCGCTGGAGAAGGAGCCGGTCGAGTGCCCTGATTGTCACTCGCCGAAGGAGGAGGCGGTGGAGGAGGCGGAGTGCCCTGACTTGCCGGAGGAGGACGAGGAGGCGGAGGCGTCCAGTTCGGAAGGTTGATGAGCTCCTTCTGCCATAGGCATGGAGTCTTCAGAGCAGACCCCAGCCTAGTCTCCCCTTCACCGGTAGGGTGGTCAAGATGGAGGTCCTCAAATCCCTCCGTTGTTTCATCCACCATCACCCTAGCATATCCTTCTGGAATCGGGCGACAGTGAAAAGTTGCGCCGGGTTCAGTAGGATAAACAGAGCCAACAGCCGCCTTGACCTTCAAATTCATCCATTGCGTCATAAGGTGACAATTTTGAGACTCCGTGATAGCATCCACGGGATAGCTGGCAGGAGCCGTCAAGGCATGCTCCGGCTGAAGCAGCTCGGTGGAAGCCACGCTGCTTCTCCACTGAGATGGCGGGGTAGCTTCGGGGGAAGCTTCGGCAGTATGTTTGCTGGGATTTGCTTCTCGTTCCTTTATCGCTTGTACCCTTGCTTGCAGCGCCTGCATTTGGGTCTGCTGCACTTTTTTCCTCCTCTCATGGGATTTGTAACCGCCTGCGTCCGGAAACCCAACCTTCCACGGAATGGAGCCTAGCGTGCCTCGTGTCCGTCCAGGGTGCTTAGGATTCCTGAGGGCCATTGTGAGCTCGTCATTCTCTCTGCCTAGAAAGAATGTCCCTTGCTGCGCTGCTTCGATATAGTGCTGAAGCTTCCTGACTGGTATGTCCATTTGATCATTCGTCCAAATGCGCTTCCCTATTACAGGGTCCAAGGTTCCGCCAGCCCCGAAGAACCAAGTCCGGCAACGGTCTGGCCAGTTAATTGTCTCTGGTTCGATCCCTTTATCAACAAGATCATTCTCAGTTTTGGCCCACTTAGGCCGGGCTACGAGGTAGCCACCTGACCCCGTGCGATGGTGACGCTTCTTCTTTGCAGCATTTTTCTTATTTGTCGCCGACATCTTCTTACTCTTTTCTGATGTCTTGTGGGCCACAAATGCGGGCCAGTGATCTCTGATCTTCTCATATCTGCCCTTGAATTCTGGTGTCTCATTATTTTCGACAAACTTATTCAGCTCTTTCTTCCACCTCCTGAATAGTTCTGCCATCCTCCTAAGAGCAAAAGACTTGATTAATTGCTCTTTAACTGGCTTCTCTAGATTATCCTCTGGAGGTCGGGTGAAATTTGACATCAGCTCAGTCCAAAGATCATTTTTCTGCATATCATTGACATAAGACACCTCAGAGTCTTCTGTAGCCGGCTTAAACCATTGCTGGATGATGATGCGCTCTTTGTCCGGAGGGGTTCAATCGGTTGGCCGTCGGGCGCGATTGCTATGATCTCAAACTTTTCATCCGAGCTCAACTTTTTCTTCGGGCCTCGTCTCTTTACCGAAGTTGTGCTCGATCCAGAGGGCTAGAAAATAGAACAAGGACTTAATTAATATGTGTACATACCAAAACAATGAATGCATCAATTAGCTAGTCAGCAGAAGCTTAACTAATATATATACCTGGCCGGACTCGGTTCGGTCACCGGAGACGTCATCACAGTCTCCTTCTTGCACCGGCATTGGGTCACCGGAGCCGTCCTCATGGTCTCCTTCTTGCACCGGCATTAGCTCACCGGAGCCATCATAATCATAGCCAGATGCTTCCAGACCATCGGTGTCGTTGAGAAACAACGAGCAGATGGCATCACTTCCTCGTGCGATTATGTCCCCCAACAACTCTTCTTGTACTTCGTCTCGGTCGGTGTCCATAGTTTCTACAAATATTGACAACATGGAAATTATTATTCAAACATGACAGATGGATATATTAGTGGCAAAAACGTAGAACTAATATTAATTAGTGGCCTCGACGCTGCTTCTCTAGGGTTTGGGGTGGCCTCGACGCTGCTTCTCTAGGGTTTGGGGTGGCCCCGACAATGCTTCAAGGATAAAAAAAGAAGAGGAAGAAGAAAAAAAAGAGGAGAAGAAAGAATAGAGGAGTAAGAACTCCTCTATTCTAAGAGGAGAAGAAAGAATAGAGGAGTAAGAACTCCTCTATTCTTTCTTCTCCTCTTTTTTTCTTCTTCTTCCGCTTTTTTTATCGGGAACGAGGGTTGTCGAGGGTCACCGAGCGATAGAGGAAACCCTAAATAGCAAGTATCGTGGGTGTGAGATACATGTGGCCATCGGTGTCGGACACTACATCCACGTCCCACAAGTGACGTGGGCGTCGAAGCCCGCGCCACTTGTGGGACGTGGATGTAGTGTCCGACACCGATGGCCACATGTATCTCACACCGACGATACTTTCTATTTAGGGTTTCCTCTACCGTTCGGCTACCCTCGACGACCCTCATTCCCGATAAAAAAAAGAGGAAGAATAAGAAAAAAAAGAGGAGAAGAAATCCTCTATTCTTTCTTCTCTTTTTTCTTCTTCTTCCTCTTCTTTTTTTATCCTCTTCTTCCTCTCATGTTCGAGAGGATCGCCGAGGGGTCGGGAGGTTGCCTAGTGTCAAAGGATTCAACAAACCCATGTCTTCATCATTAGGCGAAAGTAACAGGTGCATGGTGGTACGAAGCTCTCCAAAGTTATTTTGAAACGGAGTCCCAGATAAGATAATTCGCTTTTAGTTACAAAGTTCAGCAAGAACCTTCCAAATATCATTATTTGGAAGGCCTTTGCTGAAATTCATACAAAAAGGCAAATTATCCTATCCAGGACACCATTCCAAAATAACTTTGGAGGACTTCGTCATGCCCTGGTTACTTCCGGCTAATGATGAAGCCATGGATTTCTTCAATACTTTGACACTAGGAAACCTCTCTCGACCCCTCGGCGATCCTCGACCCCTCGAACCCTCGACGACCCTGGAACCCTCGACCCTCGATCCCTCGACCCTATAGAACCCTCGAAGAAAGGAATAGCTAGAGGAGAAGATCAAAGAAAAAAAAAGAAGAAATAAAAGAGGAGAAGAAGAAAGGAATAGTGGAGAAGAAGATATTCTATTTTCTCTTCCTCTCCACTATTCCTTTCTTCTTCTCCTCTTCTTTTCCTTCTTTTTTCTTCTTCATATTTATTTCTCCTCTTCTTTTCCTCTCCTCTTCTTCTTTCTTTCCTCTTCTTATTTTCTTCTTTCCTATCCTTCTTTTTCTAAAATTGTAACTTTTGCATATATAAAACTTTTCTAAAATTGTAACTTTCTATATATGAACAAAAAACTTTCTATGAACAAAAAAACATTTTTAACATATATATTTAGCAAATTCTAGCCACATACATCACATACACATATACATTATAGCCGCATACACATATACATCACATATGAACAAAAAAATAAACTAATAAAAATAAAAATGAAAACATATTGCAACATATGAACAAAAACATATAGCCACATACATACACATACATTATATATATATATGAAAAAAATTAAACTAATAACCAAAGTGGTGGCGCCGGCGGGGTAGAGGGGCATGGCTGTAGCGGTGCCGCCAGCGGGGCAGGGCAGGGCAGGGGCGCGGGAGCGAGGCAAGGCAGGGGCGCGAGGCAGGTGCTCACAGAGGGGTGGCGGAGCACAGCGGGCGGCGTCGGGGCACGGGGACGACGGTGAGGAGGCGGGCGGCGTCGGGGCGGCGGCGACGGCAAAGTTGAGCAGCCTGACGGCATCGGAGGCAGCGACGACGGTGAGGTGGACCAGCCTGACGGCGTCGGAGGCGGCGGCGATGACGAGGTGGAGCAGCCTGACGGCTCGGCGGCGACGGCGACGAGGCAGAGCAGCGGGCGTCGGGCGGAGAAGAAAGGGATGGATTTGGTCGAAAACTGCTAAGTGCTGTAGATATAGCAAGAGCATTGGTCCCGGTTCGTGAAACCAACCGGGACTAATGCCACCTTTAGTCCCGGTTGGTGCCACCAACCGGGACCGAAGGCCAATTTTCAGCAGCCCAAAGGGCGGGAAGCGGCAGCCTTTGGTCCCGGTTGGTGGCACCAACCGGGACTAAAGAGGGGCATTGGTCATGGTTCATGGCACCAACCGTCACCAATGGCCCCTTTAGTCCCGGTTGGTGCCACCAACGGGGACCAAAGGCCTTGTGCTGCCCCGCGCCCAAATGTTTAGTCTCACCTCGCTAGTTGAGAGGGAGCCGCACCTGTTTATAAGGTGCGGTGCGCCTTCCCTCTTGAGCTCCTCTCTAAAGCAGGCTTTCGGGCCTAACCGTGCAATGTGTGCCTGTGGGCCTACTGGGCCTCCCGCGGGCCTGAATCCTGGCCCATGGTAGGGTTTCTAGTCGTATTCAGGCCGTGGGTGCCCAGTAGGTGGCACTTTTTTTGTTTTTTTTTGTTTTTTTGTTTCTACTTACAACAAAATACTTATTGTTGCTATATTTAATTTTTTTCCAGTTTTTTCTTTTTGTTTTCTGCATTATTTATTTTCTTTTGTTTTTTGCTTTATTTTTTAATTCTTTTTGCGTTTAGTTTCAGAAAAATTATAAACTTTTTGTTAGTGCCATTAGTTTTCAAATTTGAAAACACTTTTTTTGTTTTTTTGTTTTCTTTGTTGCTTTATTTATTTTATTTTGTTTCTACTTACAACAAAATACTTATTCTTGCTATTTTTATTTTTTTCTAGTTTTTTTGTTTTGTTTTCTGTATTATTTATTTTCTTTTGTTTTTTGCTTTATTTTTTAGTTCTTTTTGCTTTTAGGTTAGCAAAATTATAAACTTTCTGTTGCTTTATTTATTTTATTTTGTTTCTACTTACAACAAAATACTTATAGTTGCTATTTTTTCTAGTTTTTTTGTTTTGTTTTCTGCATTATTTATTTTCTTTTGTTTTTTGCTTTATTTTTTATTCTTTTTGCTTTTAGTTTTAGAAAAATTATAAACTTTCTGTTAGTGCCATTATAAACTTTTTGCTTTTAATTTGAATTCTTTGAAAATTGTTTGAATCACAAGTTTGTGATTAACTTACTAAAAAATGAGAATAGATGCGCTTATAGAGAAAATTCAACCTAAATTCCTAGTAAATTTCTATGAATTTAGGTTGAACTTTTCTCTATTAGGGCATCTATTTTCACTTTGAGAGGTGCTCAACAAGGCAGAGAGGGAAGGGCTTATAAACCGGTGTGAGCCCCTTCGGTTGGCGAGGTGGGACTAAACTCTGCCCGCAACGAGAACCAACCCTTTAGTCCCGGTTTGTGGCACAAACCGGGACTAATGGTCATGGGCTAGGGGCGAGGAGCAAAATTATAAACTTTCTGTTAGTGCCATTAGTTTTCAAATTTGACAACACTTTTTTTGTTTTTTTTGTTTTCTTTGTTGCTTTATTTATTTTGTTTTGTTTCTACTTACAACAAAATACTTATTGTTGCTATTTTTATTTTTTTTCCAGTTTTTTTTTCTTTTTTTCTGTATTATTTATTTTTCTTTTGTTTTTTGCTTTATTTTTTAGTTCTTTTTGCTTTAGGTCAGCAAAATTATAAACTTTCTGTTGCTTTATTTATTGACACTGTGGGTCTACCTGTACCCTGCCACCTAATAGATTGACCCATTTGCACTTAAACAAAGGGACCTTAAAATTAGGTCCGTAGTCAAGTTCCCATATGTCCACTATGTAACCATAATATGTGTCCTTTCCGCTCTCGGTTGCTGCATCAAAGCGGACACCGCTGTTTTGGTTGGTGCTCTTTTGATCTTGGGCGATCGTGTAAAATGTATTCCCATTTATCTCGTATCCTTTGTAAGTCAATACAGTTAAAGATGGTCCCCTAGAAAACAAGTACAACTCATCACAAACAGTGTTGTCACCTCTGAGACGTGTTTCCAACCAACTGCTGAAAGTCCTGATGTGTTCACATGTAATCCAGTCGTCGCACTGCTCCGGGTGTTTGGAGCGTAGACTGTTCTTGTGTTCATCGACATACGGGGTCACCAAGGTAGAGTTCTGTAGAACTATGTAGTTTGGTTGCGACCAAGAATATCCGTCCCTGCATATTATTGAGTCTCTTCCAAGAGTGCCTTTTCCAGTCAGTCTCCCCTCATATCGCGATTTAGGGATACCTATCTTCTTAAGGCCAGGAATGAAGTCAACACAAAACCTGATAACATCCTCTGTTTGATGGCCCATGGAGATGCTTCCTTCTGGCCTAGTGCGGTTACGGACATATTTCTTTAGGACTCCCATGAACCTCTCAAAGGGGAACATATTGTGTAGAAATACGGGCCCCATGATGACAATCTCATCGACTAGATGAACTAGGACGTGCATCATGATATTGAAGAAGGATGGTGGGAACACCAGCTCGAAACTGACAAGACATTGCGCCACATCACTCCTTAGCCTTGGTACAATTTCTGGATCGATCACCTTCTGAGAGATTGCATTGAGGAATGCACATAGCTTCACAATGGCTAATCGGACGTTTTTCGGTAGAAGCCCCCTCAATGCAACCGGAAGCAGTTGTGTCATAATCACGTGGCAGTCATGAGACTTTAGGTTCTGAAACTTTTTCTCTGGCATATTTATTATTCCCTTTATATTCGACGAGAAGCTAGTCGTGACCTTCATACTGAGCAGGCATTCAAAGAAGATTTCTTTCTCTTCTTTTGTAAGAGCGCAGCTGGCAGGACCTTTATACTGCTTCGGAGGCATGCCGTCTTTTTCGTGCAAATGTTGCAGGTCCTCCCGTGCCTCAGGTGTATCTTTTGTCTTCCCATACACGCCCAAGAAGCCTAGCAGGTTCACGCAAAGGTTCTTCGTCACGTGCATCACGTCGATTGAGGAGCGGACCTCTAGGTCTTTCCAGTAGGGTAGGTCCCAAAATATAGATTTCTTCTTCCACATGGGTGTGTGTCCCTCAGCGTCATTCGGAATAGCTAGTCCACCGGGACCCTTTCCAAAGATTACGTAGTGTAAATCATTAACCATAGCAAGCACGTGATCACCGGTGCGAATGGCGGGCTTCTTCCGGTGATCTGCCTCGCCTTTGAAATGCTTGCCTTTCTTTCGACATTGATGGTTGGTCGGAAGAAATCGACGATGGCCCAGGTACACATTCTTCCTGCATTTGTCCAGGTATATACTTTCAGTGTCATCTAAAAAGTGTGTGCATGCGTGGTATCCTTTGTTTGTCTGTCGTGAAAGGTTACTCTGAGCGACCCGTCAGCGGGTGCTGTGAACTTCCCATCTTTCTTTCGGTTCTCACTATGCCATCGCATCAACTTGGCATGCTCTTCATTTCTGAACAGACGTTTCAACCGTGGTATTATAGGAGCATACCACATCACCTTCGCAGGAACCCTCTTCCTGGGGGGCTCGCCGTCAACATCACCAGGGTCATCTCGTCTGATCTTATACCGCAATGCACCGCATACCAGGCATGCATTCAGATCCTTGTATGCACCGCGGTAGAGGATGCAGTCATTAGGGCATGCATGTATCTTCTCCACCTCCAATCCTAGAGGGCATACGACCTTCTTTGCTGTGTATGTACTGTCGGGCAATTCATTATCCTTTGGAAGCTTCTTCTTTAATATTTTCAGTAGCTTCTCAAATCCTTTGTCAGCCACAGCATTCTCTGCCTTCCACTGCAGCAATTCCAGTACGGTACCGAGCTTTGTGTTGCCATCTTCGCAATTGGGGTATAACCCTTTTTTGTGATCCTCTAACATGCGATCGAACTTCAGCTTCTCCTTTTGACTTTCGCATTGCGTCCTTGCATCGACAATGACCCGGCGGAGATCATCATCATCGGGCACATCGTCTGGTTCCTCTTGATCTTCAGCAGCTTCACCCGTTGCAGCATCATTGGGCACATCGTCTGGTTCCTCTTGATCTTCACTAGCTCCCCCCGTTGCAGCATCACCGTATTCAGGGGGCACATAGTTGTCATCGTACTCTTCTTCTTTGCCGTCTTCCATCATAACCCCTATTTCTCCGTGCCTCGTCCAAACATTATAGTGTGGCATGAAACCCTTGTAAAGCAGGTGGGAGTGAAGGATTTTCCAGTTAGAGTAAGACCTCGTATTCCCACATTCAGTGCATGGACAACACATAAAACCATTCTGCTTGTTTGCCTCAGCCGCATCGAGAAACTCATGCACGCCCTTAATGTACTCGCGGGTGTGTCTGTCACCGTACATCCATTGCCGGTTCATCTGCGAGCATTATATATAATTAAGTGTCCAAATTAATAGAAGTTCATCATCACATTAAAACCAAAGTGCATACATAGTTCTCATCTAACAACATATAGCTCTTCGGAGCATCTAATTAATTAAACCATACATTGAAACAATGTAAAACATTTCAATGCGAAAACAAATGCGATCATAATCGTAACCAAGGTAACAATTGATCCAACGGCATAATGATACCAAGCCTCGGTATGAATGGCATATTTTCTAATCTTTCTAATCTTCAAGCGCATTGCATCCATCTTGATCTTGTGATCATCGACGACATCCGCAACATGCAACTCCAATATCATCTTCTCCTCAAATTTTTTTATTTTTTCCTTCAACAAATTGTTTTCTTCTTCAACTAAATTTAACCTCTCGACAATAGGGTCGGTTGGCATTTCTGATTCACATACATCCTACATAAATAAAATCTATGTCATGTTGGTCGGCATAATTTTCATAAACAATAAATGAACCAATAGTTATAAAGATAATATATATACCACATCCGAATCATAGACATGACGAGGGCCGACGGGGGCGGATACCAAAACCATCGCACTATATAAGATGCAATAATAAAAGTAAGAAAATAATACAAGTATCTATGTAAACATACAAGTAAGAATATTTTTCCTTTCAGAAAGAAGATAAGAACAAGAGGCTCATGACGGTGGTGCCAGCGATGAGCTCGGCGCGGGTGATCGACGGCGGTGAAGACGGGGACGGGGCGTGACGGACCGCTAAACCTAGACAAATATTATGGAAAATGGATCTTGGAGGTCGAGCTTAGAGAGGAGAAAGCTTAAGTAGTGTGGCTCGGGAATTCCATCGAACACCTTGTGTGCATAGGAGGTGAGCTAGAGCACCACCAAGCCCTCTCCCCCTTGGCCAGAGAAAAACAGAGCACTGGGGTGCTCTGCTCGCGAGCGAGGGGTATATATAGGCACCTCATTGGTCCCGGTTGGTGACATGAGCCAGGACTAAAGGGGAGCCTTTGGTCCCGGTTCAAGCCACCAACCGGGACCAATGGTGGTGGGCCAGGAGTGAGGCCCATTAGTCCCGGTTCATCCCACCAACCGGGACCAAAAGGTCCAGATGAACCGAGACCAATGGCCCACGTGGCCCGGCCGGCCCCCTGGGCTCACGAACTGGGACCAATGCCCACATTGGTCCCGGTTCTGTACTGAACCGGGACTAATGGGCTGACCCGGCCTGGAACAAAGCCCTGTTTTCTACTAGTGTCCCAACCCCTATGCGTAGGTTCATGGGCGGAACCCGCAAGTTGTTCACCAAAACATACATCAAGTGAATCACGTGATATCCCATTGTCACCACAGAATCGCACGACAAGACATACATCAAGTGTTCTCAAGTCATTAAAGACTCAATCCGATAAGATTACTTCAAAGGGATAACTCAATCCATTACAAGAGAGTAGAGGGGGAGAAGCAACATAAGATCCAACTATAATAGCAAAGCTCGCGATACATCAAGATCGTATCACCTCAAGAACAAGAGAGAGAGAGATCAAACACATAGCTACTGGTACATACCCTTAGCCCCGAGGGTGAACTACTCCCTCCTCGTCATGGAGAGCACTGGGATGATGAAGATGGCCATCGGTGAGGGTTCCCCCTACGGCAGGGTGCTGGAACAGGGTCCTGAGAGGTTTTTGGTGGCTACAGAGGCTTGCGGCGGCGGAACTCCAGATCTATTATGTTCCCTGATCGTTTTAGGGTATATGGGTATATATAGGTGGAAAAAGTACGTCAGGGGAGCCACGATGGGCCCACGAGGGTGGAGGGCACGCCCTGGGGGTTAGGCGCACCCCCTACCTCATGGCTTACTCGTTTCTTTCTTGACGTAGACTCCAAGTCTCCCCGGTTGCTTTCCTTCTAAAAATAACTTCTCTAGAAGGTTTCATTCCGTTTTGACTCCATTTGATATTCCTTTTCTTCGAAACACCGAAACAAGGGAAAAAAGGAAACTGGCACTGGGCTCTAGGTCAATAGGTTAGTCCCAAAAATAATATAAAAGTGTTTAATAAAGCCCATAAACATCTAAAACCCATAATATAATAGCATGGAACAATCAAAAATTATAGATATGTTGGAGACGTATCAGCATCCCCAAGCTTAATTCATACTCATCCTCGAGTAGGTAAATGATAAAAGAAAGAATTTTTTATGTGGAATGCTACCTAACGTATTTATCCATGTAATTCTCTTTATTGTGGCAAGAATATTCAGATCCATAAGATTCAAAACAAAAGTTTAATATTGACATGAAAACAATAATACTTCAAGCATACTAACAAAGCAATCATGTCTTCTCAAAATAACATGGCCAAAGCAAGGTATCCCTACAAAATCATATAGTCAGGCTATGCTCTATCTTCATCACGCAAAATATTTAAATCATGCACAACCCCGATGACAAGCCAAGCAATTGTTTCATACTTTTGATGTTCTCAAACTTTTTCAATCTTCACGCAATACATGAGCATGAGCCATGGACATAGCACTATAGGTGAAATAGAATGGTGGTTGTGGAGATGACAAAAAAGGAGAAGATAGTCTCACATCAACTAGGCGTATCAACGGGCTATAGAGATGCCCATCAATAGATATCAATGTGAGTGAGTAGGTATTGCCATGCAACGGATGCACTAGAGCTATAAGTGTATGAAAGCTCAAATGGAAACTAAGTGGGTGTGCATCCAACTCGCTTGCTCACGAAGACGTAGGGCATTTTGAGGAAGCCCATCATTGGAATATACAAGCCAAGTTCTATAATGAAAAATTCACACTAGTATATGAAAGTGACAACATAGTAGACTCTCTATCATGAAGATCATGGTGCTACTTTGAAGCACAAGTGTGGTAAAAGGATAGTAGCATTGCCCCTTCTCTCTTTTTCTCTCATTTTTTTATTTGGGCCTTTTCTCTTTTTTTATGGCCTCTTTTTTTTAGTCCAGAGTCTCATCCCGACTTGTGGGGGAATCATAGTCTCCATCATCCTTTCCTCACTAGGACAATTCTCTAATAATGATGATCATCACACTTTTATTTACTTACAACTCATGAATTACAACTCGATACTTAGAACAAAATATGACTCTATATGAATGCCTCCGGCAGTGTACCGGGATGTGCAATGACTCATGAGTGACATGTATGAAAGAATTATAAACGGTGGCTTTGCCACAAATACGATGTCAACTACATGATCATGCAAAGCAATATGACAATGATGAAGCGTGTCATAATAAACGGAATGGTGGAAAGTTGCATGGCAATATATCTCGGGATGGCTATGAAAATGCCATAATAGGTAGGTATGGTGGCTATTTTGAGGAAGGTATATGGTGGGTGTATGATACCGGCAAAATGTGCGCGGTATTAGAGAGGCTAGCAATGGTGGAAAGATGAGAGTGCGTATAATCCATGGACTCAACATTAGTCACAAATAACTCACATACTTATTGAAAAAATCTATTAGTTATCGAAACAAAGTACTACGCGCATGCTCCTAGGGGGATAGATTGGTAGGAAAAGACCATCGCTCGTACCCGATCGCCACTCATAAGGAAGGCAATCAATAAATAAATCATGCTCCGACTTCATCACATAACGGTTCACCATACGTGCATGCTACGGGAATCACAAACTCTAGAACAAGTATTTCTCAAATTCACAACTACTCAACTAGAATGACTCTAATATCACCATCTTCATATCTCAAAACAATCATAAGGAATCAAACTTCTCATAGTATTCAATGCACTTCATATGAAAGTTTTTATTATATCCCTCTTGGATGCCCATCATATTAGGACTAGTTTCATAACCAAAGCAAACTACCATGCTGCTCTAAAGAATCTCAAAATAATATAAGTGAAGCATGAGAGTTCATCTATTTCTTTGAAATAAAACCACCGCCGTGCTCTAAAAGGATATAAGTGAAGCACTAGAGCAAACAACAAACTACTCCGAAAGATATAAGTGAAGATCAATGACTAGTCAAATAATTATGCAACTATGTGAAGACTCTCTAACATTTAAGAATTTCAGATCTTGGTATTTTATTCAAACAGCAAGCAAAACAAAATAATGACATGACGCTCCAAGCAAAACACATATCATGTGGTGAATAAAAATATAGCTCCAAGTAAAGTTACCGATGAACGAAGACGAAAAAGGGGATGCCTTCCGGGGCATCCCCAAGCTTAGATGCTTGGTTATCCTTGAATATTAACTAGGGGTGCCTTGGGAATCCCCAAGCTTAGGCTCTTTCCACTCCTTATTCCATAGTCCATCGAATCTTTACCCAAAACTTGAAAACTTCACAACACAAACCTTAACAGAAGATCTCGTGAGCTCCGTTAGTGAAAGAAAACAAAACACCACTTCAAGGTACTGTAATGACCTCATTCTTTATTTATATTGGTGTTAAACCTACTGTATTCCAACTTCTCTATGGTTTATAAACTATTTTACTAGCCATAGATTCATCAAAATAAGCAAACAACATACGAAAAATAGAATCTGTCAAAAACAGAACAGTCTGTAGTAATCTGTAACTAACGCAAACTTCTGGAACTCCAAAAATTCTAAAATAAACTGGTGGACCCGGTGAATTTGTATATTAGTCATATGCAAAAAGATTCAACTAAATAGCACTCTCCAGTAAAAAGTTGAAGCTAATCTCGTGAGCGCTAAAGTTTCTGTTTTTTTACAGCATGATCATAAAGACTTCACCCAAGTCTTCCCAAATGTTCTACTTGGCACAAACACTAATTAAAACACAAAACCACATCTAAACATAAGCTAGATGAATTATTTGTTCCTAAACAGAACCAAAAAGCAAGAAACTAAAATAAAATTGGGTTGCCTCCCAACAAGCGCTATCGTTTAACGCCCCTAGCTAGGCATGATGATTTCAATGATGCTCACAAAAAGATAAGAATTGAAACATAAAGAGAATATCATGAAGAATATGACTAGCACACTTAAGTCTAACCCACTTCCTATGCATAGGGATTTTTTGAGCAAACAACTTATGGGAACAATAATCAACTATCATAGGAAGGCAAAACAAGCATAACTTCAAAACTTTAAGCACATAGAGAGGAAACTTGATATTATTGCAATATGTAAAAGCACATGATCCTCTCTCATAATAATTTTCAGTAGCATCATGAATGAATTCAACAATATAACCAGCACCTAAAGCATTATTTTCATGATCTACACGCATAGAAATTTTATTACTCTCCACATAAGCAAATTTCTTCTCATGAATAAAAGTGGGAGCGAACTCAACAAAATAACTATCATATGATTGAAAAATAAGATCAAGATGACAAGTTTCATGGTTATCATTATTCTTTAAAGCATACGTGTCATCACAATAATCATCATAGATAGGACTCATGCTTTCATCATAGTAAATTTGCTCATCAAAGCTTGGGGGACAAAAAATATCTTCTTCATCAAACATAGCATCCCCAAACTTGTGGCTTTGCATATCATTAGAATCATGGATATTCAAAGAATTCATACTAAAAACATTGTAATCATGCTCATCATTCAAAGATCTAGTGCCAAACATTTTATAGATTTCTTCTCCTAGCACTTGAGCACAATTTTCCTTTCGATCATTCTCACGAAAGATATTAAAAAGATGAAGCGTATGAGACAAACTCAATTCCATTTTTTCGTAGTTTTCTTTTATAAACTAAACTAGTGATAAAACAAGAAACAACAAGATTCGATTGCAAGATCTAAAGATATACCTTCAAGCACTCGCCTCCCGAGCAACGGCGCTAGAAAAGAGCTTGATGTCTACTATGCAACCTTCTTCTTGTAGACGTTGTTGGGCCTCCAAGTGCAGAGGTTTGTAGGACAGTAGCAAATTTCCCTCAAGTGGATGACCTAAGGTTTATCAATCCGTGGGAGGCGTAGGATGAAGATGGTCTCTCTCAAGCAACCCTGCAACCAAATAACAAAGAGTCTCTTGTGTCCCTAACACACCCAATACAATGGTAAATTGTATAGGTGCACTTGTTCGGCGAAGAGATGGTGATACAAGTGCAATATGGACGGTACATATAGGTTTTTGTAATATGAAATTATAAAAACAACAAGGTAACAAGTGGTAAAAGCAAGTGTAAGCGGTATTACAATGCTAGGAAACAAGGCCTAGGGTTCATACTTTCACTAGTGCAAGTTCTCTCAACACTACAAGAAATATGTCAACTTGTGACCACCACTATTGGTCACTGAATGGTCACAGTTTTCCATTTGTGACCTTTTTGTGACCAAAAACATAAGGTCAAAAGCTGGCCGTCGTAAACTGACTTTAGCGACCTTTCTTCTGGAATGGTCGTAGACGTTTATGACCAAAAAAAGGTCGTAGATTTAACGACCAATTATTTTGGTCACTAGCAATCCGACCACACCACGTCAGATCCACCGTGGCAAGCTGACGTGGCAGAATTACGACCAAATGGAAAGGTCATAAAATAGAATCAGCCCGGTCCATTTCAGCCATCTACATGGGCCAAGCCCAACCATTCAGCCCATTTAATTGTTTTTTCTCTTTATTTTGCTTATCTGCATGGGCCTGGCCCAATAATTTGGCCTTTTATTTTCTAGGAATGGAGCCTTTTTCTGATGAATTTTTTTATAGTCCACTATTGTTTTGGGCCACAGCCTTTTTTGTCTAGTTCGAATTTGGGCCTTGGCCTTTTTATTTTCTGTTATGCAGCCTTTCATAATTTTTTTCTTACAGTCATTTCTTTTTTTAGCCCTAAGCCTTTTTAGTCTAATTCTTGTTTGGGCCTTGGCCTTTTTAGAGCCCATGTTCTTATTTTGCATAACTATAAACAGAAATGCCCAGGTGCACAAGTGATCCACATAACTTCACAGAAAATAAACACAGGTTCACAAGATCATAACTTCATAGGTTCACATAACTTCACAGGTTCACAAGATCATAACTTCACAGGTTCACATAACTTCACAGGTTCACAAGATCATAACTTCACAGGTTCACAAGATCATAACTTCATAGTTCATCGGCAGCAATGCAACAAAATGCTCAAAGACAAACTACACAAGAGGTTCACAGCCATCAAACTAGGTAGCAATGCAACTACCTGCTCAAACTGCACAGCCATCAAACTGCCTTAGCTCCAAAGAGAGCCATCAAGTGGGCTAACTTCTCTTCCTGCTCTTAAGACTTCTTGCGCAGCAGCTCAAGTTCCTTGTCGCGTGCAGCTTCAGATTCTTCCGCCTTCATCTTGATTGCCGCCAATTCTTCTTGCATCACTTTAGCTTGAAGCTGAGACCTCTCCAGCTTTTGCTCAAGGTCACGAACATGAGCAGCCACTTCAACAGTTGCTTTGCCGGAGTTCCTAGATGACTGGAGCCTAACATTCCTGAGGAATGTGATTTGCTTGACTTCGGTCTTGAGCACTTCTTTGACAATTTCAACAGCAGACTTTGGCTCTTCACCTTCTAGTACCGGCGCGTCCTTCATTTTTTCCATCTCAAGCTAGCATATGGAGGAAAATGATAGGCATTAGAGGGAGATCTATTTCACAGTTTGTAAACCAAACCAAGCAAGAGAAACCAAACCAGCACACAAATGGATTATTTGAAGTAACCAAACCAGAACACAAAATCTATACAAGAAGATGATGACTAGTGACCCGGAGACATGCAATTGGAACAATATGATCGCTTCATTAAGCCTAGAATGGTGGTTCTATATAAGATGGCTTCCCAAGTGAGTCGATCATCAAACTAACATTCAGATCAAATTTCATCATATCATAAAAAATGCAACAAATAGCTACAACAAGTTCTGATATCTTTGTTGAACTATGAAACAACATCAAAGCATGGAACATAGCGTGTGTTCTTGACTGGCTCTGAATCAAACAGCATCAAATCATCAAAGCATCAAAGCTAGCTGTGAATCAAACATAGCAAAGCATGGAGTGACTTACTATAGCAGTCTTGACTGGCTCCAAAAACCCATGCTTCTTGCTATTGTCGGTGGCCTTAAACAAGTGAATCGCAGACACCTCCTCACCCTTACGCTCTTCTTTCTGAAATGTTTTTCAACAAAAATCAAAATGTTATTTAGCAAGAATCAGAAATGTTATTCAATGAGGATCAAACGGTAAGGTCTGTAGAGAAAAGTTCTCACAGTGGCAAAAATGTGTGATGTGTAGTGCCTGGAACCAGTTCTCTGATTGTACACGACTTTTTCTCGATTCATCTTGTTCGACACACAGGTTTCCGACAAAAAAGCATACTGTCAGCATGATCTAGCACTAGCATGTCATGTGCAGAACATAAAGCATCAAACAAAGCAGAGACAAACCTTGTGTATTGGGGTAGACCATAGCTCCACCAGAGCTTTCCATTCACCATCCGTCAGATCAGGCACGGGAGACTTAATGGTGACTTTATTTGCGGCTACGGTATCAAAATACTTCTTCTTGATCTGATGGCGTCAGTTCTTTGAATTTTTCTGTAGAATATCTTTGCACGCGGTCTTGATGGTCTCTGAGTCCGTATTCATCTCAAAATTTTCCTACCAAGACAGCAAACAAGGTAGGAACAATATTAGTGATCATGCATAGGTGTAACAGAAAAATACATAGCACATTAACTATGAAACAAGTAGCTTACAGCAACTTTCCCAATGTAGTTCTCCAATAGACTAGCATTTTCTTGTATAGCTTGAAGTGAGGAAGAACCGGAAGATGGCTTTTTGCAATGAGTCCACACTCAAAAGCAAGCTTTGCTGCCTATAGAGGCTTCTCTGGACGCTTCATCCCTTCGAAAATTTGGATAGGCACCTTGCTACCAAGCGACTTGGTGATCCTCTCTAGCCCTTTGCCCTTTCTAAGTCTAGTATTGGTAGTCATTGCATCTGAAAATGAAATTGAACTCATAAATTAGAATAGAAATTGACAAATGCAGGAATCGACAAAAGCATACATGATCATTCTATTTGGAAAATGCACTAGTAAAAGATAGCATTGCAAAGGTCAACTTGCCTGGTTGAAGCACTAGCTACTGTTCTTCTTCATTGATGACAGCATTCCTGTCAATAGAAGGTGCAACAGGGCTGAGGTCTGTGTGGACAGTGCCTGCTTCATCAATGCATATGGTTGTTACTTCATCTAGGCAGACAGTTCCACTTCCATCCATGCTGAGAGTGGTTCCTTCATCAATGGGCGGCAACTCATCACCCATTTGCACCAAGGTCTCAGAGTCCATGCGTAGCAGACTTTCATGATGGTCTGTCGCAGTCGCCATCTTTGCTTTCTGCCTTGTGACTGTATCAAGGGCAGGTTCATCAGGTTCCAGGATCCTCTTTTTTTGTCCTGGAGCTGGAGCCATCACCCTTCCTGGAGGCATTGCAGCAGATGTTTTTGAGCTCTTCTTCTTCTTGCTGACTGTCTTCTTAACACCAGGCCTCTTCGTCCTAGATTCCTTCAGTGCCTCATATAAATAGCACGGAAAAAAGCATTAGATCACAAGAGAAATATGTGAGCACAAGGAATAACATAGCATAAAAGAACCCCAACCCTCCAAGCAAGACAAAGTTTGCACCTTAACAGTCTTGTTCACTACAACATCATCCACTTCCTCTCCATCAATAACTTCATCCTCCTTAGGATTGTACTCTGGGTCATCATTGATAACTCCACTACCTTCTTGAACCTCATCACTTCTACCTTCTTGTACACCATTTGTTTTCCTAATCATCGACATTATTGCACCAATGCCAAGGGACTGGAACATCCGATTGTTCCTCATGATATTTCTAGCCCTAACCTTCTCGTACTCGGTGAGAGGCTCTTCTTTGCATGATAAAGGAAACGTAACTATTAGGTGAATGTTTGGAATGCATGGACAGACAGCCAAACATATCTTATGAAATTTTATTATCATTTAATCCTAGTTATTCAGGTAAGGAAGACTAACAGCACACAGGCACAATTAAGCCAGCTTATTCAGATTGCGGCAATGCATTTCACTTAGCATGTTAAGACACAGATTTTATGAAACTGATAGTATAACCACAAGGAGCAAGTTGCATACCAATGGTTGGCCTCATGCTTGACCTTGTCCTCCTTGCCATGGATGATCTTGAGGTGGTGCTTGCAAAATAGAATAAACAACAATCAGATACAACAGGGATAAAGTAAAATGATGCACTTGTATCAATAAAGGAAAGCATTTCGACCATCATGCACATACATGTTATACATGTGAAACAAACTTGATGGATAAACAATATAGTGATCTAGTGTTATTAATTAAGAAAACATGTAAGTGCACTAAACAAGCATGCATGTACACTGGAAAGATATGAAGCATCTCTTAATAACTTCACTACATCAAGTAGGAGGTAGTAATGTACATCAAGCAAGAGGTAGTAATGAACATTAAGAAATCTTCCTAGTGCCTCATATAAAGTACACAACAAGCAAGCAAAGTGCTAGTAATACTGTTGATGCAAACCCTAACCCTATGTACGCTAGCAAGCAACTAAATTGAAGAGTGGCAGCAAGCAAGCAAGCATCCCCATGATGTACTGAAGAGACTAACAACGCTTGGACTGACATTCTACTGATTGTATTACTCTATGTATGCCAAGAAAAACTAAAGTAAACTAAGATAAATAGAAATTAGCATGTGATGAACAAAGATAACTTTAATAAATATGAAATCAGCATCAGTCACGTAGAAAAAATAGATTATGTAGTATGGTTCCTATATCAGGAAGTGAAAGTCTAAATCGCAATCCACCAACAGGCACCTTATGCGCATCCTCTATGAACAGGATATGCATAAGGTGCTTTCAGCGTCCACAGTTTCACTTCAACAAGCTTTGATGATGATAATCGTAAATGGGAATCAAACTCAAAACAAGCAGAGAAAAATTCCCCATGCATGTTCCTCTACAACCTATACAACAATTTTTCAGAAGCTTCAAGTTGGCAGCCAAACCCGGTTTGATATGGTATATCTATCCATATAGACACATATCATGTTGAGTAAGTAAAGCATGCATGATACACTCATCCTAATCAATGTGCGATATCACATTCTCATAATAATGGAACAGAAAAATAGAATTCTGCTAAGACCCACAACAATTGCAAGCAAGTGGCTTTGTGTACCCCCATCACAAATGTAGGCTAACCCATGCATAGGCAGACCGTCATAAACAAGAGTAGCATGTACTAGCAACATGATTCCTGTTGTAACTCACCCTCATTAGAATTTAGACTACTTTACCAATTAGTACAAGATTTACATATGAAGTCTGTCAAGTGAATTAGTACAAGATTTACAGGACCAGCATGCACTCTTAGCAACAGTAGTCAATACATAGAGAAGCACACGCTCTTAACAACAATTGAAATCATGCATAGGAAGGACCCCATGAACCCCGTGAAACCCTAACCCCATGAACCCCATGAAACCCTAACCCCATGAAACCCATGAAACCCTAACCAGAGGGAGATCATCCCCATGAATCCACATTGATCCTTCTCCATGAACAAGAAAAGCAGGAGATCCATCAATCCTAACCCTAACCATCTCCATGAACTACAGAAACGTGCACCCCATGAACCCTAACCCTAGCCATCCCCATCCCCATCGATCCATCCCCATGAACCCTAGATGAACCCATGAGGGGGGTCTACCAAACCCTAGAAGATCTACCCATGAATATCGAGGGGAGATGGCTAAAGGGGAGAAGTACCTAAGGGTGGATGATATTGATGATGCAGCGGTGGCCGTCGTTGATGTAGCTGTTGTCGTCGTCGATGTAGTCGATGTAGTTGCCGTCGTCGTCGATGTAGCCACCGTCGTCGTCGATGTAGCCGTCGCCGCCGTTACAGGGCGGGCGATGTAGCCGTCGAGGGGATTCGTCTTTGGGTAGGGAGGCACGGAGTGGGGGGGAGTGGGGCGGCGGGGCGGCGCGGAGTGGGGGGGAGTGGGGCGGTGGGGCGGCGCGGAGCAGGGGAGGGAGTGGGGCGGTGGGGGCGCGGAGCAGGCGAGGGAGGGGGAAGAAGCTAGGGTTCGTCGGGCACAGGGGAGGGGAATGGAATGGGGAAATTTTGGGGAGTGGGAGGGGAGGGGAGGGGGAGGGGAATGGATCCCGTGTTTTTAGTGGGAGAGGGGTGGAGGGTCCCGTATGGTAGTGGGAGAGAAGTGGTGGGAAATTTTGGTGGGGTGGGAGGGAAATTTTGGTGGGGTGGGAGGGAAATTTTGGTGGGGTGGGAGGGAAATTTTCACCAGTTTTTAGAAGTTTGGTGGGATAGGGGGGAAATCAGGTTTTTTTGTAAACTTTGTAGAAATCTGTTGTCGATTCTTTGATGAAATTCCTACCGGTGAAGTTAAAAAGCATTTATAGTGAAAATAACGGGCAAGCTATGGAGGACCCGCAATTCAAATTGCAGTCGGTTCCAGCTGAATCGGCCGAAGGTGGTCTGAATTGCCGGGAGTAGATACGAGGGTCGGAAATGCATGCTTTTTGGCGACCGTCCGTAAAATAGGGTCTACTTTGAGATAGACATGGAATGGCGCCGTTTGGGGTGACCCTCCATGTAGCCGCTTCACGAAAAACACATGTCTTTAGCATTCAAAAAATGAAAAATGGTTTTTTTGTTAAACAAGTTGGAACCTCGCTTTGGCAACATTGTTTGCCATCACAAGATGGAGGCATGCGCCAAATTAGGGCATATAATAAGAAACTATTCAACGGATGCGGCCATATCATTGCTAGTTTGGCTTGAAAGCCATGAATCTTCGTTCATGGTAGGTCGTTTCTGAGAACACTTTTTCAAGAAAACGCCGGTATTGCAAATTTAGTATTTTTGCTAGTCGGTAGGCCACATTTGATGATGTGACGCGGAGGTCTCCCATTTTTTTTGTTTTTTTTTGAATTTTTTACGATGTTTTCAAAAACCGGCCGATTTCGTCGCAGCGGCCGTCCGTGGCTAGGGTTTGAGTCGTGCCAATCTGTTGTCGATTCTTTGATGAAATGCCTACTTGTGAAGCTAAAAAGCATTTTTAGTGAAAATAACGGGCAAGCTATGGAGGACCCGCAATTCAAATTCTAGTCGGTTCCAGCTGAATCGGTCGAAGGTGGTCTGAATTACCGGGAGTAGCTACGAGGGTCGGAAATGCATGCTTTTTGGCGACCGTCTGTAAAATAGGGTCTACTTTGAGATAGACATGGAATGGCGCCGTTTGGGGTGACCCTCCTTGTAGCCGCTTCACGAAAAACACATGTCTTTAGCATTCAAAAAATGAAAAACGGTTTTTTTGTTAAACAAGTTGGAACCTCGCTTTGGGAACATTGTTTGCCATCACAAGATGGAGGCATGCGCCAAATTAGGGCATATAATAAGAAACTATTCAACGGATGCAGCCATATCATTGCTAGTTTGGCTTGAAAGCCATGAATCTTCGTTCATGGTAGGTCGTTTCTGAGAACACTTTTTCAAGAAAACGCCGGTATTGCAAATTTAGTATTTTTGCTAGTCGGTAGGCCACATTTGATGATGTGACACGGAGGTCTCCCATTTTTTTGATTTTTTTGAATTTTTTACGGTGTTTTCAAAAACTGGCCGATTTCATCGCGGCGGCCGTCCGTGGCTAGGGTTTGAGTCGTGCCAATCTGTTGTCGATTCTTTGATGAAATGCCTACCTGTGAAGCTAAAATGAATTTTTAGTGAAAATAACGGGCAAGCTATGGAGGACCCGCAGTTCAAATTCCAGTCGGTTCCAGCTGAATCGGCCGAAGGTGGTCTGAATTGCCGGGAGTAGCTACGAGGGTCGGAAATGCATGCTTTTTGGTGACCGTCCGTAAAATAGGGTCTAATTTGAGATAGACATGGAATGGCGTCATTTTGGGTGACCCTCCTTGTAGCCGCTTCACGAAAAACACATGTCTTTAGCATTCAAATAATGAAAAACGGTTTTTTTGTTAAACAAGTTGGAACCTCGCTTTGGCAACATTGTTTGCCATCACAAGACGGAGGCATGCGCCAAATTAGGGCATATAATAAGAAACTATTCAACGGATGCGGCCATATCATTGCTAGTTTGGCTTGAAAGCCATGAATCTTCGTTCATGGTAGGTCGTTTCTGAGAACACTTTTTCAAGAAAACGCCGGTATTGCAAATTTAGTATTTTTGCTAGTCGGTAGGCCACATTTGATGATGTGACGCGGAGGTCTCCCATTTTTTTTGTTTTTTTTGAATTTTTTACGATGTTTTCAAAAACCGGCCGATTTCGTCGCAGCGGCCGTCCGTGGCTAGGGTTTGAGTCGTGCCAATCCGAGGTTTGGAGTCCCTAGATATTTAATTACTGATGGTGGTTTGATGTCTACTATGCAACCTTCTTCTTGTAGACATTGTTGGGCCTCCAAGTGCAGAGGTTTGTAGGACAGTAGCAAATTTTCCTCAAGTGGATGACCTAAGGTTTATCAATCCGTGGGAGGCGTACACTACGGGAAACAGGAGATTTGCCGTCAGTAATTTCTTTGCCGTCAGCATTTCGTCGGGGCAGACGGCAAAGAAAGGGTTTGCCGTCATCAACAGACGGCAAAGAAAAAGTAACAGAAAAATAGACTTTGCCGTCTGCCTTTTATATTACAGACGACAAAGAGTAAACTTTGCCGTCTGTAACAATAAATACAGACGGCAAAGAGCTTTGCCGTCTGCCTTTTTTTTATTATATATAGCAAAGAGCTTATTTTGTCGTCTTTAATATAAAACGCAGACGGCAAAGAACTTTGCCGTCTGTGAATTTATTAACATACGGCAAAGTGCTTACTTTGCCGTCTGTAAATAGAACCACAGACGGCAAAGAGAAAACACAAGTCCACGGATCGATCACGCGGATCGCTGACATGGCTAAATCTCCTCCGCACATCCCCACCAAGCAAAACCCACCAGCCCCACGTCCCACGCCCTCTCTCCACCTTATCCATCCGACACCCCACGCCCCACCACTATTCCCACGTCTCTCTCCCCCACGTCCCAACACCTCTGCCTCGCACGACCCGTGGCCATCTCTCCTCCCGGCCTCTGCCTCGCCGTCCCCGACCCCATCGCCCCTGCCGGCCCCGGCGCGAGTCCCCTGTCGCCCCCACCGGCCCCCGGCGCGAGTCCCCCGTCACCGCCACCGGCCGCTGGCCTTGGCTCGTCCCCCGTCGCCCCTGCCTACCTTCGGCCCCAGCCCCCGTCACTCCTGCCTGCCCCCAGCCGCGCGGGCAGCGAGCATGGCGGACACGCGGGTGGCGAGCACAGGCGCACGGCGGCCTCGTCCCTTCGGCGCGCCGCGGCCTCGTCCCTCCGGCGCGCGGCGGCCTCCTCCCTCGAGCACGCGGCGGCCTGATCCCTCGGGCGCGCGACGGCTCGTCCCTTCGGTGCGCGGCGGCCTCCTCCCTCCGGCGCGCGGCGGCCTCGTCCCTCGGGCGCGCGGCGGCGTCCTCCCTCCTGCGCGCGGCGGTCTCCTCCCTCCGGCATCGGCCGCCCGACGCTGCACTGGCGCGCGACAGTGCCCCCCCTCTCTCTCCAGGATCCAGCGAGCACATGGCGAGAAGAAGGAAGGCCGGCGGTGAAGTACATGTTGCTGCGATGGAGGACATGGAGGACTTGATTGATTTTCATTTTTAGTTTCTAGGGGTCCTGGTTCCGGTGAGATGCTCTCCTAGGATGTCACTTTAAAAAAAATGAAAAACAATCTTTGTCGTCTGTACTTTTGTCTGGATGACGGCAAAGCACATGTTTTGACTGATGGCAAAGAACACGTTTTTTGCCGTCTGTTATTTTTGCGGCAGACGGCAAAACCGAATTGACTGGCGGCAAAATCTTTGCCGTCATCTCGATAAAAGGAAGATGGAAAAATATTCTTTGCCGGCTAATCTTTGCCGTCTGCTTCCTGACGGAAAAATCTTTGCCGTCTGGATTTGGGTCTTTGCCATCTGTGATCCACAGACGGCAAATTACCTGTTTCTTGTAGTGGTAGGATGAAGATGGTTCTCTCAAGCAACCCTGCAACCAAATAACAAAGAGTCTCTTGTGTCCTCAACACACCCAATACAATGGTAAATTGTATAGGTGCACTAGATCGGCGAAGAGATGGTCATACAAGTGCAATACGGATGGTAGATATAGGTTTTTGTAATCTGAAATTATAAAAACAGCAAGGTAACAAGTGGTAAAAGCGAGCATAAACGGTATTGCAATGCTAGGAAACAAGGCCTAGGGTTCATACTTTCACTAGTGCAAGTTCTCTCAATAATAATAACATAATTGGATCACATAACTATCCCTCAACATGCAACAAAGAGTCACTCCAAAGTCACTAATAGCGGAGAACAAACGAAGTGATTATGGTAGGGTACGAAACCACCTCAAATTTATTCTTTCCAATCAATCCGTTGGGCTATTCCTATCAGTGTCACAAACAGCCCTAGAGTTCATACTAGAATAACACCTTAAGACACCAATCAACCAGAACCCTAATGTCACCTAGATACTCCAATGTCACCCCAAGTATCCATGGGTATGATTATACGATATGCATCACACAATCTCAGATTCATCTATTCAAACGAACACAAAGTACTTCAAAGAGTGCCAAAAAGTTTCTACCAGAGAATCAAGACGAAAACGTGTGCCACTGGTAGAAAAAGGGCTAGTTGTCCCGGTTCGTAAGGGCCTTTTGTCCCCGTTCTGGAACCGGGACTAAAGGGTCGGTACTAATGCCCTGTCCCTTTAGTCCCGGTTCAATCCAGAACCAGGACAGATGGGCCTCCACGTGGCCTGTGCGCGGAGCCCAGGCAGGAGACCCTTTGGTCCCGGTTGGTGGCACCAACCGGGACCAATAGGCATCCACACGTCAGCATTTCTGTGGCTGGGGTTTTTGTTTTTTGTTTTGAAAGGGGGGGGGGTTGGGGGTTTTGGGGGGTTAATTTAGGTGTTTCATATATTGTGTTAGCTAGCTATAATTAATAGAGAGAAGTGTCCTCTCTTATGTCCGTGCTTGGTCGACGCTACGTACTATACATACGTATAGAGAGGAGTAGACACGCTAGCACTACTAGGGAAAAGCCTATACACAGAATCTTACCAGCATCGCGCTTTAAAATCAGGCGCTGCTGCTAAGTAGCAGTAGCGCGGGTTTTTAACCCTCGCTACTACTAAGCTGATAGCAGTAGCGCTGGTTTTTTACCCTCGCTACTACTAAGCGGTCTCTACCGTGCCCCCCGGGGACATGCAATAGTAGTAGCGCGGGTTTTTAACCCTCGCTACTACTAAGTTGATAGCAGTAGCACTGGTTTTTACCCCTCGCTACTACTAAGCGGTCTCTACCATGCCCCTAGGCCATGCCATAGTAGTAGCGAGGGTTATAAACCCACGCTACTACTAAGTTTTTACCCCTCGCTACTACTAAGAGGCCTCAACCGTGCCCCTCCGGGACATGCCATAGTAGTAGTGAGGGGTAAAATCCCTCGCTACTACTAAAGGTCCCATTTTGAAACTCTACCCCCCTGTGGATCGCCTTTTCGGTTTTGTAAAAAGCAAAAGAAAATGATAAAAACTTCAAAAATTAAAATCCTTTGAGATGTAGTTATGTTACTACATCTAATAGTTAGGAAAATTTAAAAACTTAAATTTGGACATGTTTTGCAAAAAGTGTAGGGAAAATGTAAAACGGCTATAACTTTTGCATACGATGTTAGAAAAAAACGTATAATATATCAAAATGTTTCAAAAATTAAAATCCTTCGAGATGTAGTTATGTTACTACATCTACTAGTTAGGAAAATTTAAAAACTTAAATTTGGACACGTTTTGCAAAAAGTGTAGGGAAAATGTAAAACGGCTATAACTTTTGCATACGATGTGAGAAAAAAAACGTATAATATATCAAAATGTTCAGCACGAAAATCCGCATACGATGGAGACCGCCTACGGCCTGTTTGCAAATTTTTAGAATCCTCAAATTCTAAAAGGAAAAAAAGTTATGCTCAAATTTCTGTTTTTTTTAATTTTGGTCAAATCTGGTCAAACTGTGGTCAAACTACTTATTCAAGAAGTATTAGTGTTACTAAATAATTATTCAAGAATATTAGTGTTACTAAATAATTATTTTAGCTTTTTGGAATTTTGCTCAAATCTGGTCAAACTGTGGTCAAATTTTGGTCAAAATGTGGTCAAACTCCTTATTCAAGAAATATTAGTGTTACTAAATAATTATTGTTTTTTAGAACAATAGTTTTAAACTCAAACAGCGAAATGTGTGACTTCATGCTCAAGCTAAACCCCCGAGGGTTAATAGGATTGACATCTTACTATTGTCAGGAAAACAACAAGTGCGGACTTGGAATCGAGGGAGAATAGAACCCGGAAGTTAAGCGTGCTCAGGCTGGAGTAGTGAGAGGATGGGTGACCGTCCGGGAAGTTAGATGATTTGGAATGATGAGGGGTGATTAGAGATTAAATTGAGCAGCGATGAGGGTGATTAGAGATTAGAGGTTAAAATAATTCATAAATTTGAAAATTCGCGCAAAAAATTTGAAAAAAAATTCCGCGGGTTAGTAGTAGCGCGGGTTTTTACCCACGCTACTACTAACGGATGTAGTAGTAGCATGGGTGGCACCCGCGCTGCTGCTATACGTTAGCTGTAGCGCCTTATTAGTAGCGCCGGCCCCCGCGCTGCTAATAGGCCCAAAATCCGCGCTGCTGCTAGGCTTTTCCCTAGTAGTGTAGCTAGCTAGTAAGCAAACGAAGGAAACAGAAGATCGTCATGAACATATATGCATACAGAGAGAAGTGATATCGACCACCTCTCCTTCTCCGAGAGATTGGTCGAACAACAAGTTCTCGTATATCTATCCGACACTACCAGCTACATATATACAATAATTATCTCTTACAAATATAATCATACGGACTCAGGGTCCACATAGTATTCTCCGTCTTCAGTGATCACGTGGTCAAGAAAGAATGCCGCCAATTCCTCTTGAATTGCTCGCATGCGAGCTGGTGCTAGGAGTTCATCCCGCTTCCGAAACATCTAATTTAAAGAAGGGGGTCAATACATATATATATGAATGAATGAAACTCAACACAAATGATGGTAATAAAATAAAATTGTGAATGTTGTTATTTACGTACTTCATATTGTTCGTCAGTGTAGCCCCACTCACAGGTCGTGTGCCGGATGGACTCACAAACGTAGTATCCACAGAAATCATTCCCTTGTTCCTGCCACAACCACTTTACAAGAAAAAGAGGTCAATCAAACTGATAAGCAAGAATGCCAAATGGTATTGATGAAACTAGCACTTGAATCACTAGTAGATGCGCGGAACATGCTACTATAGTACTTACTTTTGGGTGTCTAAATTGCAGCTCCTTCGGCAGTCCCGGAGCTTTTCTGGTGAGTTTTCTCCAAACCCCGCCAGACAAAGAAAACAATTACTTGATATATCAGGAAATGAACAAAGTTGCTGATATGGTGGATAATGATCGATTTAACTTACTTCTCGAGTATTTGAGTCATGTCTGCATAGTCCTGGGGATCTTTTCGTCTTGAGTCTAAGACGGTTACTAGTCCCTGCTCCAGCTTAATCTCTAGGAGAATATAGTGGAAACTGCACACGCATGCATAACTCATCAATTACATTAATATAACCTTGACTAATATATAAGGGAAACTGAATACGCACAAGACAGTAAAACTCACTTGAAGTTGTAAGGAAAGAGTATTATATCTTTGTTTTCATTTATTACCAACAATCGTAGCAAGTTGGCCTCGGTAGCTGTGGCATGAAATTTAACCTGAGTTGCATCTATGAGATATGTGTTAATGAACCCAATATCACTGACTTGTCTTTTCTTCCATTCGGCGATATTCAATCTGCATAATATAGTGAGGATGATTATAAATACATGCAATGAAAGAGATGAGCTATATAGAGAGACTTAATGACAGAAGTAGTACTACTTACAGACAGTAGCAGGCGATCGTTGTCTTATCGAGGGCCAATTGATTGAAAAACTGAAAGAACTCCTCAAATGGAACAGGCAACAGTTCAATTCCAACGAGGTCATGCTCCTTTTTAACTTTCACATACAAAGTACTCCTCCCCCAGAGTCTCTACAGATTTTCAAGTACCAATCATGCAATCTTCGCATCATCGTTGATAGAGATCTTTCATCTTTGACGAGAGGCTTCCCGTACTCGTATCTTTGTATCTGCACCTCCATGGGTTCATAATGTACATCGTCGGGCAGGTAATCGGCAAGATTGCTATAACCGGGCACCATCCTCGGATCATTAGCGACCTTGTCGCTAGGCACCTTGAGCGGGGGGCACGATTGCTTTGCTTGTTCGCCAAGCTGGGTAATTTGTTTCCCAGCTCGTCGTTCTTTCAGCCTTTGATCACTCACAGTACTTCCCAACCGCTCCGCTTTGGCAAATTCCTTTCCAATAATGCGCTCACAGTTTCCTTTCGGCGGAGACTTGGCTGGTTTTGTCAGGGCAGCCAAAGTGCGCTTCGCTTTCACCGGATCTACCTTCTCCTCCGGAAGTGGATGTCTCTTTGCTTTCAACCCTTGAAACCAGTCATCCACTTCGGTTCGTGCGATCTCGGCGTTCTCCTCCGGGGTCCTCTCGTATGGTAACTTCTCTGGAGTCTTCAGAGAAGGACCGAATCTGTATGTCCTCCCGCCTCTGACTGTACTGCTAGACGCCGGCCGAGCAGACGGAGCGGTTGTCTTCTTTACTTGCTTATGAGGCAGAGGAGAAGGACTACGACGCGTTGGAGCAGCCGGAGCAGTGGCAGGTCTCTTCCGCCCTTGCTGACGAGGCAGAGAAGGAGGAGGCTGGCTGCTCGGGCGCGTCGGCGCAGGCGGAGAATGAGGCGGAGTGCCGCCACGCGCTGGAGAAGGAGCCGGTCGAGTGCCCTGATTGTCACTCGCCGAAGGAGGAGGCGGTGGAGGAGGCGGAGTGCCCTGACTTGCCGGAGGAGGACGAGGAGGCGGAGGCGTCCAGTTCGGAAGGTTGATGAGCTCCTTCTGCCATAGGCATGGAGTCTTCAGAGCAGACCCCAGCCTAGTCTCCCCTTCACCGGTAGGGTGGTCAAGATGGAGGTCCTCAAATCCCTCCGTTGTTTCATCCACCATCACCCTAGCATATCCTTCTGGAATCGGGCGACAGTGAAAAGTTGCGCCGGGTTCAGTAGGATAAACAGAGCCAACAGCCGCCTTGACCTTCAAATTCATCCATTGCGTCATAAGGTGACAATTTTGAGACTCCGTGATAGCATCCACGGGATAGCTGGCAGGAGCCGTCAAGGCATGCTCCGGCTGAAGCAGCTCGGTGGAAGCCACGCTGCTTCTCCACTGAGATGGCGGGGTAGCTTCGGGGGAAGCTTCGGCAGTATGTTTGCTGGGATTTGCTTCTCGTTCCTTTATCGCTTGTACCCTTGCTTGCAGCGCCTGCATTTGGGTCTGCTGCACTTTTTTCCTCCTCTCATGGGATTTGTAACCGCCTGCGTCCGGAAACCCAACCTTCCACGGAATGGAGCCTAGCGTGCCTCGTGTCCGTCCAGGGTGCTTAGGATTCCTGAGGGCCATTGTGAGCTCGTCATTCTCTCTGCCTAGAAAGAATGTCCCTTGCTGCGCTGCTTCGATATAGTGCTGAAGCTTCCTGACTGGTATGTCCATTTGATCATTCGTCCAAATGCGCTTCCCTATTACAGGGTCCAAGGTTCCGCCAGCCCCGAAGAACCAAGTCCGGCAACGGTCTGGCCAGTTAATTGTCTCTGGTTCGATCCCTTTATCAACAAGATCATTCTCAGTTTTGGCCCACTTAGGCCGGGCTACGAGGTAGCCACCTGACCCCGTGCGATGGTGACGCTTCTTCTTTGCAGCATTTTTCTTATTTGTCGCCGACATCTTCTTACTCTTTTCTGATGTCTTGTGGGCCACAAATGCGGGCCAGTGATCTCTGATCTTCTCATATCTGCCCTTGAATTCTGGTGTCTCATTATTTTCGACAAACTTATTCAGCTCTTTCTTCCACCTCCTGAATAGTTCTGCCATCCTCCTAAGAGCAAAAGACTTGATTAATTGCTCTTTAAGTGGCTTCTCTAGATTATCCTCTGGAGGTCGGGTGAAATTTGACATCAGCTCAGTCCAAAGATCATTTTTCTGCATATCATTGACATAAGACACCTCAGAGTCTTCTGTAGCCGGCTTAAACCATTGCTGGATGATGATGCGCTCTTTGTCCGGAGGGGTTCAATCGGTTGGCCGTCGGGCGCGATTGCTATGATCTCAAACTTTTCATCCGAGCTCAACTTTTTCTTCGGGCCTCGTCTCTTTACCGAAGTTGTGCTCGATCCAGAGGGCTAGAAAATAGAACAAGGACTTAATTAATATGTGTACATACCAAAACAATGAATGCATCAATTAGCTAGTCAGCAGAAGCTTAACTAATATATATACCTGGCCGGACTCGGTTCGGTCACCGGAGACGTCATCACAGTCTCCTTCTTGCACCGGCATTGGGTCACCGGAGCCGTCCTCATGGTCTCCTTCTTGCACCGGCATTAGCTCACCGGAGCCATCATAATCATAGCCAGATGCTTCCAGACCATCGGTGTCGTTGAGAAACAACGAGCAGATGGCATCACTTCCTCGTGCGATTATGTCCCCCAACAACTCTTCTTGTACTTCGTCTCGGTCGGTGTCCATAGTTTCTACAAATATTGACAACATGGAAATTATTATTCAAACATGACAGATGGATATATTAGTGGCAAAAACGTAGAACTAATATTAATTAGTGGCCTCGACGCTGCTTCTCTAGGGTTTGGGGTGGCCTCGACGCTGCTTCTCTAGGGTTTGGGGTGGCCCCGACAATGCTTCAAGGATAAAAAAAGAAGAGGAAGAAGAAAAAAAAGAGGAGAAGAAAGAATAGAGGAGTAAGAACTCCTCTATTCTAAGAGGAGAAGAAAGAATAGAGGAGTAAGAACTCCTCTATTCTTTCTTCTCCTCTTTTTTTCTTCTTCTTCCGCTTTTTTTATCGGGAACGAGGGTTGTCGAGGGTCACCGAGCGATAGAGGAAACCCTAAATAGCAAGTATCGTGGGTGTGAGATACATGTGGCCATCGGTGTCGGACACTACATCCACGTCCCACAAGTGACGTGGGCGTCGAAGCCCGCGCCACTTGTGGGACGTGGATGTAGTGTCCGACACCGATGGCCACATGTATCTCACACCGACGATACTTTCTATTTAGGGTTTCCTCTACCGTTCGGCTACCCTCGACGACCCTCATTCCCGATAAAAAAAAGAGGAAGAATAAGAAAAAAAAGAGGAGAAGAAATCCTCTATTCTTTCTTCTCTTTTTTCTTCTTCTTCCTCTTCTTTTTTTATCCTCTTCTTCCTCTCATGTTCGAGAGGATCGCCGAGGGGTCGGGAGGTTGCCTAGTGTCAAAGGATTCAACAAACCCATGTCTTCATCATTAGGCGAAAGTAACAGGTGCATGGTGGTACGAAGCTCTCCAAAGTTATTTTGAAACGGAGTCCCAGATAAGATAATTCGCTTTTAGTTACAAAGTTCAGCAAGAACCTTCCAAATATCATTATTTGGAAGGCCTTTGCTGAAATTCATACAAAAAGGCAAATTATCCTATCCGGGACACCATTCCAAAATAACTTTGGAGGACTTCGTCATGCCCTGGTTACTTCCGGCTAATGATGAAGCCATGGATTTCTTCAATACTTTGACACTAGGAAACCTCTCTCGACCCCTCGGCGATCCTCGACCCCTCGAACCCTCGACGACCCTGGAACCCTCGACCCTCGATCCCTCGACCCTATAGAACCCTCGAAGAAAGGAATAGCTAGAGGAGAAGATCAAAGAAAAAAAAAGAAGAAATAAAAGAGGAGAAGAAGAAAGGAATAGTGGAGAAGAAGATATTCTATTTTCTCTTCCTCTCCACTATTCCTTTCTTCTTCTCCTCTTCTTTTCCTTCTTTTTTCTTCTTCATATTTATTTCTCCTCTTCTTTTCCTCTCCTCTTCTTCTTTCTTTCCTCTTCTTATTTTCTTCTTTCCTATCCTTCTTTTTCTAAAATTGTAACTTTTGCATATATAAAACTTTTCTAAAATTGTAACTTTCTATATATGAACAAAAAACTTTCTATGAACAAAAAAACATTTTTAACATATATATTTAGCAAATTCTAGCCACATACATCACATACACATATACATTATAGCCGCATACACATATACATCACATATGAACAAAAAAATAAACTAATAAAAATAAAAATGAAAACATATTGCAACATATGAACAAAAACATATAGCCACATACATACACATACATTATATATATATATGAAAAAAATTAAACTAATAACCAAAGTGGTGGCGCCGGCGGGGTAGAGGGGCATGGCTGTAGCGGTGCCGCCAGCGGGGCAGGGCAGGGCAGGGGCGCGGGAGCGAGGCAAGGCAGGGGCGCGAGGCAGGTGCTCACAGAGGGGTGGCGGAGCACAGCGGGCGGCGTCGGGGCACGGGGACGACGGTGAGGAGGCGGGCGGCGTCGGGGCGGCGGCGACGGCAAAGTTGAGCAGCCTGACGGCATCGGAGGCAGCGACGACGGTGAGGTGGACCAGCCTGACGGCGTCGGAGGCGGCGGCGATGACGAGGTGGAGCAGCCTGACGGCTCGGCGGCGACGGCGACGAGGCAGAGCAGCGGGCGTCGGGCGGAGAAGAAAGGGATGGATTTGGTCGAAAACTGCTAAGTGCTGTAGATATAGCAAGAGCATTGGTCCCGGTTCGTGAAACCAACCGGGACTAATGCCACCTTTAGTCCCGGTTGGTGCCACCAACCGGGACCGAAGGCCAATTTTCAGCAGCCCAAAGGGCGGGAAGCGGCAGCCTTTGGTCCCGGTTGGTGGCACCAACCGGGACTAAAGAGGGGCATTGGTCATGGTTCATGGCACCAACCGTCACCAATGGCCCCTTTAGTCCCGGTTGGTGCCACCAACGGGGACCAAAGGCCTTGTGCTGCCCCGCGCCCAAATGTTTAGTCTCACCTCGCTAGTTGAGAGGGAGCCGCACCTGTTTATAAGGTGCGGTGCGCCTTCCCTCTTGAGCTCCTCTCTAAAGCAGGCTTTCGGGCCTAACCGTGCAATGTGTGCCTGTGGGCCTACTGGGCCTCCCGCGGGCCTGAATCCTGGCCCATGGTAGGGTTTCTAGTCGTATTCAGGCCGTGGGTGCCCAGTAGGTGGCACTTTTTTTGTTTTTTTTTGTTTTTTTGTTTCTACTTACAACAAAATACTTATTGTTGCTATATTTAATTTTTTTCCAGTTTTTTCTTTTTGTTTTCTGCATTATTTATTTTCTTTTGTTTTTTGCTTTATTTTTTAATTCTTTTTGCGTTTAGTTTCAGAAAAATTATAAACTTTTTGTTAGTGCCATTAGTTTTCAAATTTGAAAACACTTTTTTTGTTTTTTTGTTTTCTTTGTTGCTTTATTTATTTTATTTTGTTTCTACTTACAACAAAATACTTATTCTTGCTATTTTTATTTTTTTCTAGTTTTTTTGTTTTGTTTTCTGTATTATTTATTTTCTTTTGTTTTTTGCTTTATTTTTTAGTTCTTTTTGCTTTTAGGTTAGCAAAATTATAAACTTTCTGTTGCTTTATTTATTTTATTTTGTTTCTACTTACAACAAAATACTTATAGTTGCTATTTTTTCTAGTTTTTTTGTTTTGTTTTCTGCATTATTTATTTTCTTTTGTTTTTTGCTTTATTTTTTATTCTTTTTGCTTTTAGTTTTAGAAAAATTATAAACTTTCTGTTAGTGCCATTATAAACTTTTTGCTTTTAATTTGAATTCTTTGAAAATTGTTTGAATCACAAGTTTGTGATTAACTTACTAAAAAATGAGAATAGATGCGCTTATAGAGAAAATTCAACCTAAATTCCTAGTAAATTTCTATGAATTTAGGTTGAACTTTTCTCTATTAGGGCATCTATTTTCACTTTGAGAGGTGCTCAACAAGGCAGAGAGGGAAGGGCTTATAAACCGGTGTGAGCCCCTTCGGTTGGCGAGGTGGGACTAAACTCTGCCCGCAACGAGAACCAACCCTTTAGTCCCGGTTTGTGGCACAAACCGGGACTAATGGTCATGGGCTAGGGGCGAGGAGCAAAATTATAAACTTTCTGTTAGTGCCATTAGTTTTCAAATTTGACAACACTTTTTTTGTTTTTTTTGTTTTCTTTGTTGCTTTATTTATTTTGTTTTGTTTCTACTTACAACAAAATACTTATTGTTGCTATTTTTATTTTTTTTCCAGTTTTTTTTTCTTTTTTTCTGTATTATTTATTTTTCTTTTGTTTTTTGCTTTATTTTTTAGTTCTTTTTGCTTTAGGTCAGCAAAATTATAAACTTTCTGTTGCTTTATTTATTGACACTGTGGGTCTACCTGTACCCTGCCACCTAATAGATTGACCCATTTGCACTTAAACAAAGGGACCTTAAAATTAGGTCCGTAGTCAAGTTCCCATATGTCCACTATGTAACCATAATATGTGTCCTTTCCGCTCTCGGTTGCTGCATCAAAGCGGACACCGCTGTTTTGGTTGGTGCTCTTTTGATCTTGGGCGATCGTGTAAAATGTATTCCCATTTATCTCGTATCCTTTGTAAGTCAATACAGTTAAAGATGGTCCCCTAGAAAACAAGTACAACTCATCACAAACAGTGTTGTCACCTCTGAGACGTGTTTCCAACCAACTGCTGAAAGTCCTGATGTGTTCACATGTAATCCAGTCGTCGCACTGCTCCGGGTGTTTGGAGCGTAGACTGTTCTTGTGTTCATCGACATACGGGGTCACCAAGGTAGAGTTCTGTAGAACTATGTAGTTTGGTTGCGACCAAGAATATCCGTCCCTGCATATTATTGAGTCTCTTCCAAGAGTGCCTTTTCCAGTCAGTCTCCCCTCATACCGCGATTTAGGGATACCTATCTTCTTAAGGCCAGGAATGAAGTCAACACAAAACCTGATAACATCCTCTGTTTGATGGCCCATGGAGATGCTTCCTTCTGGCCTAGTGCGGTTACGGACATATTTCTTTAGGACTCCCATGAACCTCTCAAAGGGGAACATATTGTGTAGAAATACGGGCCCCATGATGACAATCTCATCGACTAGATGAACTAGGACGTGCATCATGATATTGAAGAAGGATGGTGGGAACACCAGCTCGAAACTGACAAGACATTGCGCCACATCACTCCTTAGCCTTGGTACAATTTCTGGATCGATCACCTTCTGAGAGATTGCATTGAGGAATGCACATAGCTTCACAATGGCTAATCGGACGTTTTTCGGTAGAAGCCCCCTCAATGCAACCGGAAGCAGTTGTGTCATAATCACGTGGCAGTCATGAGACTTTAGGTTCTGAAACTTTTTCTCTGGCATATTTATTATTCCCTTTATATTCGACGAGAAGCTAGTCGTGACCTTCATACTGAGCAGGCATTCAAAGAAGATTTCTTTCTCTTCTTTTGTAAGAGCGCAGCTGGCAGGACCTTTATACTGCTTCGGAGGCATGCCGTCTTTTTCGTGCAAATGTTGCAGGTCCTCCCGTGCCTCAGGTGTATCTTTTGTCTTCCCATACACGCCCAAGAAGCCTAGCAGGTTCACGCAAAGGTTCTTCGTCACGTGCATCACGTCGATTGAGGAGCGGACCTCTAGGTCTTTCCAGTAGGGTAGGTCCCAAAATATAGATTTCTTCTTCCACATGGGTGTGTGTCCCTCAGCGTCATTCGGAATAGCTAGTCCACCGGGACCCTTTCCAAAGATTACGTAGTGTAAATCATTAACCATAGCAAGCACGTGATCACCGGTGCGAATGGCGGGCTTCTTCCGGTGATCTGCCTCGCCTTTGAAATGCTTGCCTTTCTTTCGACATTGATGGTTGGTCGGAAGAAATCGACGATGGCCCAGGTACACATTCTTCCTGCATTTGTCCAGGTATATACTTTCAGTGTCATCTAAAAAGTGTGTGCATGCGTGGTATCCTTTGTTTGTCTGTCGTGAAAGGTTACTCTGAGCGACCCGTCAGCGGGTGCTGTGAACTTCCCATCTTTCTTTCGGTTCTCACTATGCCATCGCATCAACTTGGCATGCTCTTCATTTCTGAACAGACGTTTCAACCGTGGTATTATAGGAGCATACCACATCACCTTCGCAGGAACCCTCTTCCTGGGGGGCTCGCCGTCAACATCACCAGGGTCATCTCGTCTGATCTTATACCGCAATGCACCGCATACCAGGCATGCATTCAGATCCTTGTATGCACCGCGGTAGAGGATGCAGTCATTAGGGCATGCATGTATCTTCTCCACCTCCAATCCTAGAGGGCATACGACCTTCTTTGCTGTGTATGTACTGTCGGGCAATTCATTATCCTTTGGAAGCTTCTTCTTTAATATTTTCAGTAGCTTCTCAAATCCTTTGTCAGCCACAGCATTCTCTGCCTTCCACTGCAGCAATTCCAGTACGGTACCGAGCTTTGTGTTGCCATCTTCGCAATTGGGGTATAACCCTTTTTTGTGATCCTCTAACATGCGATCGAACTTCAGCTTCTCCTTTTGACTTTCGCATTGCGTCCTTGCATCGACAATGACCCGGCGGAGATCATCATCATCGGGCACATCGTCTGGTTCCTCTTGATCTTCAGCAGCTTCACCCGTTGCAGCATCATTGGGCACATCGTCTGGTTCCTCTTGATCTTCACTAGCTCCCCCCGTTGCAGCATCACCGTATTCAGGGGGCACATAGTTGTCATCGTACTCTTCTTCTTTGCCGTCTTCCATCATAACCCCTATTTCTCCGTGCCTCGTCCAAACATTATAGTGTGGCATGAAACCCTTGTAAAGCAGGTGGGAGTGAAGGATTTTCTAGTTAGAGTAAGACCTCGTATTCCCACATTCAGTGCATGGACAACACATAAAACCATTCTGCTTGTTTGCCTCAGCCGCATCGAGAAACTCATGCACGCCCTTAATGTACTCGCGGGTGTGTCTGTCACCGTACATCCATTGCCGGTTCATCTGCGAGCATTATATATAATTAAGTGTCCAAATTAATAGAAGTTCATCATCACATTAAAACCAAAGTGCATACATAGTTCTCATCTAACAACATATAGCTCTTCGGAGCATCTAATTAATTAAACCATACATTGAAACAATGTAAAACATTTCAATGCGAAAACAAATGCGATCATAATCGTAACCAAGGTAACAATTGATCCAACGGCATAATGATACCAAGCCTCGGTATGAATGGCATATTTTCTAATCTTTCTAATCTTCAAGCGCATTGCATCCATCTTGATCTTGTGATCATCGACGACATCCGCAACATGCAACTCCAATATCATCTTCTCCTCAAATTTTTTTATTTTTTCCTTCAACAAATTGTTTTCTTCTTCAACTAAATTTAACCTCTCGACAATAGGGTCGGTTGGCATTTCTGATTCACATACATCCTACATAAATAAAATCTATGTCATGTTGGTCGGCATAATTTTCATAAACAATAAATGAACCAATAGTTATAAAGATAATATATATACCACATCCGAATCATAGACATGACGAGGGCCGACGGGGGCGGATACCAAAACCATCGCACTATATAAGATGCAATAATAAAAGTAAGAAAATAATACAAGTATCTATGTAAACATACAAGTAAGAATATTTTTCCTTTCAGAAAGAAGATAAGAACAAGAGGCTCATGACGGTGGTGCCAGCGATGAGCTCGGCGCGGGTGATCGACGGCGGTGAAGACGGGGACGGGGCGTGACGGACCGCTAAACCTAGACAAATATTATGGAAAATGGATCTTGGAGGTCGAGCTTAGAGAGGAGAAAGCTTAAGTAGTGTGGCTCGGGAATTCCATCGAACACCTTGTGTGCATAGGAGGTGAGCTAGAGCACCACCAAGCCCTCTCCCCCTTGGCCAGAGAAAAACAGAGCACTGGGGTGCTCTGCTCGCGAGCGAGGGGTATATATAGGCACCTCATTGGTCCCGGTTGGTGACATGAGCCAGGACTAAAGGGGAGCCTTTGGTCCCGGTTCAAGCCACCAACCGGGACCAATGGTGGTGGGCCAGGAGTGAGGCCCATTAGTCCCGGTTCATCCCACCAACCGGGACCAAAAGGTCCAGATGAACCGAGACCAATGGCCCACGTGGCCCGGCCGGCCCCCTGGGCTCACGAACTGGGACCAATGCCCACATTGGTCCCGGTTCTGTACTGAACCGGGACTAATGGGCTGACCCGGCCTGGAACAAAGCCCTGTTTTCTACTAGTGTCCCAACCCCTATGCGTAGGTTCATGGGCGGAACCCGCAAGTTGTTCACCAAAACATACATCAAGTGAATCACGTGATATCCCATTGTCACCACAGAATCGCACGACAAGACATACATCAAGTGTTCTCAAGTCATTAAAGACTCAATCCGATAAGATTACTTCAAAGGGATAACTCAATCCATTACAAGAGAGTAGAGGGGGAGAAGCAACATAAGATCCAACTATAATAGCAAAGCTCGCGATACATCAAGATCGTATCACCTCAAGAACAAGAGAGAGAGAGATCAAACACATAGCTACTGGTACATACCCTTAGCCCCGAGGGTGAACTACTCCCTCCTCGTCATGGAGAGCACTGGGATGATGAAGATGGCCATCGGTGAGGGTTCCCCCTACGGCAGGGTGCTGGAACAGGGTCCTGAGAGGTTTTTGGTGGCTACAGAGGCTTGCGGCGGCGGAACTCCAGATCTATTATGTTCCCTGATCGTTTTAGGGTATATGGGTATATATAGGTGGAAAAAGTACGTCAGGGGAGCCACGATGGGCCCACGAGGGTGGAGGGCACGCCCTGGGGGTTAGGCGCACCCCCTACCTCATGGCTTACTCGTTTCTTTCTTGACGTAGACTCCAAGTCTCCCCGGTTGCTTTCCTTCTAAAAATAACTTCTCTAGAAGGTTTCATTCCGTTTTGACTCCATTTGATATTCCTTTTCTTCGAAACACCGAAACAAGGGAAAAAAGGAAACTGGCACTGGGCTCTAGGTCAATAGGTTAGTCCCAAAAATAATATAAAAGTGTTTAATAAAGCCCATAAACATCTAAAACCCATAATATAATAGCATGGAACAATCAAAAATTATAGATATGTTGGAGACGTATCAGCATCCCCAAGCTTAATTCATACTCATCCTCGAGTAGGTAAATGATAAAAGAAAGAATTTTTTATGTGGAATGCTACCTAACGTATTTATCCATGTAATTCTCTTTATTGTGGCAAGAATATTCAGATCCATAAGATTCAAAACAAAAGTTTAATATTGACATGAAAACAATAATACTTCAAGCATACTAACAAAGCAATCATGTCTTCTCAAAATAACATGGCCAAAGCAAGGTATCCCTACAAAATCATATAGTCAGGCTATGCTCTATCTTCATCACGCAAAATATTTAAATCATGCACAACCCCGATGACAAGCCAAGCAATTGTTTCATACTTTTGATGTTCTCAAACTTTTTCAATCTTCACGCAATACATGAGCATGAGCCATGGACATAGCACTATAGGTGAAATAGAATGGTGGTTGTGGAGATGACAAAAAAGGAGAAGATAGTCTCACATCAACTAGGCGTATCAACGGGCTATAGAGATGCCCATCAATAGATATCAATGTGAGTGAGTAGGTATTGCCATGCAACGGATGCACTAGAGCTATAAGTGTATGAAAGCTCAAATGGAAACTAAGTGGGTGTGCATCCAACTCGCTTGCTCACGAAGACGTAGGGCATTTTGAGGAAGCCCATCATTGGAATATACAAGCCAAGTTCTATAATGAAAAATTCACACTAGTATATGAAAGTGACAACATAGTAGACTCTCTATCATGAAGATCATGGTGCTACTTTGAAGCACAAGTGTGGTAAAAGGATAGTAGCATTGCCCCTTCTCTCTTTTTCTCTCATTTTTTTATTTGGGCCTTTTCTCTTTTTTTATGGCCTCTTTTTTTTAGTCCAGAGTCTCATCCCGACTTGTGGGGGAATCATAGTCTCCATCATCCTTTCCTCACTAGGACAATTCTCTAATAATGATGATCATCACACTTTTATTTACTTACAACTCATGAATTACAACTCGATACTTAGAACAAAATATGACTCTATATGAATGCCTCCGGCAGTGTACCGGGATGTGCAATGACTCATGAGTGACATGTATGAAAGAATTATAAACGGTGGCTTTGCCACAAATACGATGTCAACTACATGATCATGCAAAGCAATATGACAATGATGAAGCGTGTCATAATAAACGGAATGGTGGAAAGTTGCATGGCAATATATCTCGGGATGGCTATGAAAATGCCATAATAGGTAGGTATGGTGGCTATTTTGAGGAAGGTATATGGTGGGTGTATGATACCGGCAAAATGTGCGCGGTATTAGAGAGGCTAGCAATGGTGGAAAGATGAGAGTGCGTATAATCCATGGACTCAACATTAGTCACAAATAACTCACATACTTATTGAAAAAATCTATTAGTTATCGAAACAAAGTACTACGCGCATGCTCCTAGGGGGATAGATTGGTAGGAAAAGACCATCGCTCGTACCCGATCGCCACTCATAAGGAAGGCAATCAATAAATAAATCATGCTCCGACTTCATCACATAACGGTTCACCATACGTGCATGCTACGGGAATCACAAACTCTAGAACAAGTATTTCTCAAATTCACAACTACTCAACTAGAATGACTCTAATATCACCATCTTCATATCTCAAAACAATCATAAGGAATCAAACTTCTCATAGTATTCAATGCACTTCATATGAAAGTTTTTATTATATCCCTCTTGGATGCCCATCATATTAGGACTAGTTTCATAACCAAAGCAAACTACCATGCTGCTCTAAAGAATCTCAAAATAATATAAGTGAAGCATGAGAGTTCATCTATTTCTTTGAAATAAAACCACCGCCGTGCTCTAAAAGGATATAAGTGAAGCACTAGAGCAAACAACAAACTACTCCGAAAGATATAAGTGAAGATCAATGACTAGTCAAATAATTATGCAACTATGTGAAGACTCTCTAACATTTAAGAATTTCAGATCTTGGTATTTTATTCAAACAGCAAGCAAAACAAAATAATGACATGACGCTCCAAGCAAAACACATATCATGTGGTGAATAAAAATATAGCTCCAAGTAAAGTTACCGATGAACGAAGACGAAAAAGGGGATGCCTTCCGGGGCATCCCCAAGCTTAGATGCTTGGTTATCCTTGAATATTAACTAGGGGTGCCTTGGGAATCCCCAAGCTTAGGCTCTTTCCACTCCTTATTCCATAGTCCATCGAATCTTTACCCAAAACTTGAAAACTTCACAACACAAACCTTAACAGAAGATCTCGTGAGCTCCGTTAGTGAAAGAAAACAAAACACCACTTCAAGGTACTGTAATGACCTCATTCTTTATTTATATTGGTGTTAAACCTACTGTATTCCAACTTCTCTATGGTTTATAAACTATTTTACTAGCCATAGATTCATCAAAATAAGCAAACAACATACGAAAAATAGAATCTGTCAAAAACAGAACAGTCTGTAGTAATCTGTAACTAACGCAAACTTCTGGAACTCCAAAAATTCTAAAATAAACTGGTGGACCCGGTGAATTTGTATATTAGTCATATGCAAAAAGATTCAACTAAATAGCACTCTCCAGTAAAAAGTTGAAGCTAATCTCGTGAGCGCTAAAGTTTCTGTTTTTTTACAGCATGATCATAAAGACTTCACCCAAGTCTTCCCAAATGTTCTACTTGGCACAAACACTAATTAAAACACAAAACCACATCTAAACATAAGCTAGATGAATTATTTGTTCCTAAACAGAACCAAAAAGCAAGAAACTAAAATAAAATTGGGTTGCCTCCCAACAAGCGCTATCGTTTAACGCCCCTAGCTAGGCATGATGATTTCAATGATGCTCACAAAAAGATAAGAATTGAAACATAAAGAGAATATCATGAAGAATATGACTAGCACACTTAAGTCTAACCCACTTCCTATGCATAGGGATTTTTTGAGCAAACAACTTATGGGAACAATAATCAACTATCATAGGAAGGCAAAACAAGCATAACTTCAAAACTTTAAGCACATAGAGAGGAAACTTGATATTATTGCAATATGTAAAAGCACATGATCCTCTCTCATAATAATTTTCAGTAGCATCATGAATGAATTCAACAATATAACCAGCACCTAAAGCATTATTTTCATGATCTACACGCATAGAAATTTTATTACTCTCCACATAAGCAAATTTCTTCTCATGAATAAAAGTGGGAGCGAACTCAACAAAATAACTATCATATGATTGAAAAATAAGATCAAGATGACAAGTTTCATGGTTATCATTATTCTTTAAAGCATACGTGTCATCACAATAATCATCATAGATAGGACTCATGCTTTCATCATAGTAAATTTGCTCATCAAAGCTTGGGGGACAAAAAATATCTTCTTCATCAAACATAGCATCCCCAAACTTGTGGCTTTGCATATCATTAGAATCATGGATATTCAAAGAATTCATACTAAAAACATTGTAATCATGCTCATCATTCAAAGATCTAGTGCCAAACATTTTATAGATTTCTTCTCCTAGCACTTGAGCACAATTTTCCTTTCGATCATTCTCACGAAAGATATTAAAAAGATGAAGCGTATGAGACAAACTCAATTCCATTTTTTCGTAGTTTTCTTTTATAAACTAAACTAGTGATAAAACAAGAAACAACAAGATTCGATTGCAAGATCTAAAGATATACCTTCAAGCACTCGCCTCCCGAGCAACGGCGCTAGAAAAGAGCTTGATGTCTACTATGCAACCTTCTTCTTGTAGACGTTGTTGGGCCTCCAAGTGCAGAGGTTTGTAGGACAGTAGCAAATTTCCCTCAAGTGGATGACCTAAGGTTTATCAATCCGTGGGAGGCGTAGGATGAAGATGGTCTCTCTCAAGCAACCCTGCAACCAAATAACAAAGAGTCTCTTGTGTCCCTAACACACCCAATACAATGGTAAATTGTATAGGTGCACTTGTTCGGCGAAGAGATGGTGATACAAGTGCAATATGGACGGTACATATAGGTTTTTGTAATATGAAATTATAAAAACAACAAGGTAACAAGTGGTAAAAGCAAGTGTAAGCGGTATTACAATGCTAGGAAACAAGGCCTAGGGTTCATACTTTCACTAGTGCAAGTTCTCTCAACACTACAAGAAATATGTCAACTTGTGACCACCACTATTGGTCACTGAATGGTCACAGTTTTCCATTTGTGACCTTTTTGTGACCAAAAACATAAGGTCAAAAGCTGGCCGTCGTAAACTGACTTTAGCGACCTTTCTTCTGGAATGGTCGTAGACGTTTATGACCAAAAAAAGGTCGTAGATTTAACGACCAATTATTTTGGTCACTAGCAATCCGACCACACCACGTCAGATCCACCGTGGCAAGCTGACGTGGCAGAATTACGACCAAATGGAAAGGTCATAAAATAGAATCAGCCCGGTCCATTTCAGCCATCTACATGGGCCAAGCCCAACCATTCAGCCCATTTAATTGTTTTTTCTCTTTATTTTGCTTATCTGCATGGGCCTGGCCCAATAATTTGGCCTTTTATTTTCTAGGAATGGAGCCTTTTTCTGATGAATTTTTTTATAGTCCACTATTGTTTTGGGCCACAGCCTTTTTTGTCTAGTTCGAATTTGGGCCTTGGCCTTTTTATTTTCTGTTATGCAGCCTTTCATAATTTTTTTCTTACAGTCATTTCTTTTTTTAGCCCTAAGCCTTTTTAGTCTAATTCTTGTTTGGGCCTTGGCCTTTTTAGAGCCCATGTTCTTATTTTGCATAACTATAAACAGAAATGCCCAGGTGCACAAGTGATCCACATAACTTCACAGAAAATAAACACAGGTTCACAAGATCATAACTTCATAGGTTCACATAACTTCACAGGTTCACAAGATCATAACTTCACAGGTTCACATAACTTCACAGGTTCACAAGATCATAACTTCACAGGTTCACAAGATCATAACTTCATAGTTCATCGGCAGCAATGCAACAAAATGCTCAAAGACAAACTACACAAGAGGTTCACAGCCATCAAACTAGGTAGCAATGCAACTACCTGCTCAAACTGCACAGCCATCAAACTGCCTTAGCTCCAAAGAGAGCCATCAAGTGGGCTAACTTCTCTTCCTGCTCTTAAGACTTCTTGCGCAGCAGCTCAAGTTCCTTGTCGCGTGCAGCTTCAGATTCTTCCGCCTTCATCTTGATTGCCGCCAATTCTTCTTGCATCACTTTAGCTTGAAGCTGAGACCTCTCCAGCTTTTGCTCAAGGTCACGAACATGAGCAGCCACTTCAACAGTTGCTTTGCCGGAGTTCCTAGATGACTGGAGCCTAACATTCCTGAGGAATGTGATTTGCTTGACTTCGGTCTTGAGCACTTCTTTGACAATTTCAACAGCAGACTTTGGCTCTTCACCTTCTAGTACCGGCGCGTCCTTCATTTTTTCCATCTCAAGCTAGCATATGGAGGAAAATGATAGGCATTAGAGGGAGATCTATTTCACAGTTTGTAAACCAAACCAAGCAAGAGAAACCAAACCAGCACACAAATGGATTATTTGAAGTAACCAAACCAGAACACAAAATCTATACAAGAAGATGATGACTAGTGACCCGGAGACATGCAATTGGAACAATATGATCGCTTCATTAAGCCTAGAATGGTGGTTCTATATAAGATGGCTTCCCAAGTGAGTCGATCATCAAACTAACATTCAGATCAAATTTCATCATATCATAAAAAATGCAACAAATAGCTACAACAAGTTCTGATATCTTTGTTGAACTATGAAACAACATCAAAGCATGGAACATAGCGTGTGTTCTTGACTGGCTCTGAATCAAACAGCATCAAATCATCAAAGCATCAAAGCTAGCTGTGAATCAAACATAGCAAAGCATGGAGTGACTTACTATAGCAGTCTTGACTGGCTCCAAAAACCCATGCTTCTTGCTATTGTCGGTGGCCTTAAACAAGTGAATCGCAGACACCTCCTCACCCTTACGCTCTTCTTTCTGAAATGTTTTTCAACAAAAATCAAAATGTTATTTAGCAAGAATCAGAAATGTTATTCAATGAGGATCAAACGGTAAGGTCTGTAGAGAAAAGTTCTCACAGTGGCAAAAATGTGTGATGTGTAGTGCCTGGAACCAGTTCTCTGATTGTACACGACTTTTTCTCGATTCATCTTGTTCGACACACAGGTTTCCGACAAAAAAGCATACTGTCAGCATGATCTAGCACTAGCATGTCATGTGCAGAACATAAAGCATCAAACAAAGCAGAGACAAACCTTGTGTATTGGGGTAGACCATAGCTCCACCAGAGCTTTCCATTCACCATCCGTCAGATCAGGCACGGGAGACTTAATGGTGACTTTATTTGCGGCTACGGTATCAAAATACTTCTTCTTGATCTGATGGCGTCAGTTCTTTGAATTTTTCTGTAGAATATCTTTGCACGCGGTCTTGATGGTCTCTGAGTCCGTATTCATCTCAAAATTTTCCTACCAAGACAGCAAACAAGGTAGGAACAATATTAGTGATCATGCATAGGTGTAACAGAAAAATACATAGCACATTAACTATGAAACAAGTAGCTTACAGCAACTTTCCCAATGTAGTTCTCCAATAGACTAGCATTTTCTTGTATAGCTTGAAGTGAGGAAGAACCGGAAGATGGCTTTTTGCAATGAGTCCACACTCAAAAGCAAGCTTTGCTGCCTATAGAGGCTTCTCTGGACGCTTCATCCCTTCGAAAATTTGGATAGGCACCTTGCTACCAAGCGACTTGGTGATCCTCTCTAGCCCTTTGCCCTTTCTAAGTCTAGTATTGGTAGTCATTGCATCTGAAAATGAAATTGAACTCATAAATTAGAATAGAAATTGACAAATGCAGGAATCGACAAAAGCATACATGATCATTCTATTTGGAAAATGCACTAGTAAAAGATAGCATTGCAAAGGTCAACTTGCCTGGTTGAAGCACTAGCTACTGTTCTTCTTCATTGATGACAGCATTCCTGTCAATAGAAGGTGCAACAGGGCTGAGGTCTGTGTGGACAGTGCCTGCTTCATCAATGCATATGGTTGTTACTTCATCTAGGCAGACAGTTCCACTTCCATCCATGCTGAGAGTGGTTCCTTCATCAATGGGCGGCAACTCATCACCCATTTGCACCAAGGTCTCAGAGTCCATGCGTAGCAGACTTTCATGATGGTCTGTCGCAGTCGCCATCTTTGCTTTCTGCCTTGTGACTGTATCAAGGGCAGGTTCATCAGGTTCCAGGATCCTCTTTTTTTGTCCTGGAGCTGGAGCCATCACCCTTCCTGGAGGCATTGCAGCAGATGTTTTTGAGCTCTTCTTCTTCTTGCTGACTGTCTTCTTAACACCAGGCCTCTTCGTCCTAGATTCCTTCAGTGCCTCATATAAATAGCACGGAAAAAAGCATTAGATCACAAGAGAAATATGTGAGCACAAGGAATAACATAGCATAAAAGAACCCCAACCCTCCAAGCAAGACAAAGTTTGCACCTTAACAGTCTTGTTCACTACAACATCATCCACTTCCTCTCCATCAATAACTTCATCCTCCTTAGGATTGTACTCTGGGTCATCATTGATAACTCCACTACCTTCTTGAACCTCATCACTTCTACCTTCTTGTACACCATTTGTTTTCCTAATCATCGACATTATTGCACCAATGCCAAGGGACTGGAACATCCGATTGTTCCTCATGATATTTCTAGCCCTAACCTTCTCGTACTCGGTGAGAGGCTCTTCTTTGCATGATAAAGGAAACGTAACTATTAGGTGAATGTTTGGAATGCATGGACAGACAGCCAAACATATCTTATGAAATTTTATTATCATTTAATCCTAGTTATTCAGGTAAGGAAGACTAACAGCACACAGGCACAATTAAGCCAGCTTATTCAGATTGCGGCAATGCATTTCACTTAGCATGTTAAGACACAGATTTTATGAAACTGATAGTATAACCACAAGGAGCAAGTTGCATACCAATGGTTGGCCTCATGCTTGACCTTGTCCTCCTTGCCATGGATGATCTTGAGGTGGTGCTTGCAAAATAGAATAAACAACAATCAGATACAACAGGGATAAAGTAAAATGATGCACTTGTATCAATAAAGGAAAGCATTTCGACCATCATGCACATACATGTTATACATGTGAAACAAACTTGATGGATAAACAATATAGTGATCTAGTGTTATTAATTAAGAAAACATGTAAGTGCACTAAACAAGCATGCATGTACACTGGAAAGATATGAAGCATCTCTTAATAACTTCACTACATCAAGTAGGAGGTAGTAATGTACATCAAGCAAGAGGTAGTAATGAACATTAAGAAATCTTCCTAGTGCCTCATATAAAGTACACAACAAGCAAGCAAAGTGCTAGTAATACTGTTGATGCAAACCCTAACCCTATGTACGCTAGCAAGCAACTAAATTGAAGAGTGGCAGCAAGCAAGCAAGCATCCCCATGATGTACTGAAGAGACTAACAACGCTTGGACTGACATTCTACTGATTGTATTACTCTATGTATGCCAAGAAAAACTAAAGTAAACTAAGATAAATAGAAATTAGCATGTGATGAACAAAGATAACTTTAATAAATATGAAATCAGCATCAGTCACGTAGAAAAAATAGATTATGTAGTATGGTTCCTATATCAGGAAGTGAAAGTCTAAATCGCAATCCACCAACAGGCACCTTATGCGCATCCTCTATGAACAGGATATGCATAAGGTGCTTTCAGCGTCCACAGTTTCACTTCAACAAGCTTTGATGATGATAATCGTAAATGGGAATCAAACTCAAAACAAGCAGAGAAAAATTCCCCATGCATGTTCCTCTACAACCTATACAACAATTTTTCAGAAGCTTCAAGTTGGCAGCCAAACCCGGTTTGATATGGTATATCTATCCATATAGACACATATCATGTTGAGTAAGTAAAGCATGCATGATACACTCATCCTAATCAATGTGCGATATCACATTCTCATAATAATGGAACAGAAAAATAGAATTCTGCTAAGACCCACAACAATTGCAAGCAAGTGGCTTTGTGTACCCCCATCACAAATGTAGGCTAACCCATGCATAGGCAGACCGTCATAAACAAGAGTAGCATGTACTAGCAACATGATTCCTGTTGTAACTCACCCTCATTAGAATTTAGACTACTTTACCAATTAGTACAAGATTTACATATGAAGTCTGTCAAGTGAATTAGTACAAGATTTACAGGACCAGCATGCACTCTTAGCAACAGTAGTCAATACATAGAGAAGCACACGCTCTTAACAACAATTGAAATCATGCATAGGAAGGACCCCATGAACCCCGTGAAACCCTAACCCCATGAACCCCATGAAACCCTAACCCCATGAAACCCATGAAACCCTAACCAGAGGGAGATCATCCCCATGAATCCACATTGATCCTTCTCCATGAACAAGAAAAGCAGGAGATCCATCAATCCTAACCCTAACCATCTCCATGAACTACAGAAACGTGCACCCCATGAACCCTAACCCTAGCCATCCCCATCCCCATCGATCCATCCCCATGAACCCTAGATGAACCCATGAGGGGGGTCTACCAAACCCTAGAAGATCTACCCATGAATATCGAGGGGAGATGGCTAAAGGGGAGAAGTACCTAAGGGTGGATGATATTGATGATGCAGCGGTGGCCGTCGTTGATGTAGCTGTTGTCGTCGTCGATGTAGTCGATGTAGTTGCCGTCGTCGTCGATGTAGCCGTCGCCGCCGTTACAGGGCGGGCGATGTAGCCGTCGAGGGGATTCGTCTTTGGGTAGGGAGGCACGGAGTGGGGGGGAGTGGGGCGGCGGGGCGGCGCGGAGTGGGGGGGAGTGGGGCGGTGGGGCGGCGCGGAGTAGGGGAGGGAGTGGGGCGGTGGGGGCGCGGAGCAGGCGAGGGAGGGGGAAGAAGCTAGGGTTCGTCGGGCAGAGGGGAGGGGAATGGAATGGGGAAATTTTGGGGAGTGGGAGGGGAGGGGAGGGGGAGGGGAATGGATCCCGTGTTTTTAGTGGGAGAGGGGTGGAGGGTCCCGTATGGTAGTGGGAGAGAAGTGGTGGGAAATTTTGGTGGGGTGGGAGGGAAATTTTGGTGGGGTGGGAGGGAAATTTTGGTGGGGTGGGAGGGAAATTTTCACCAGTTTTTAGAAGTTTGGTGGGATAGGGGGGAAATCAGGTTTTTTTGTAAACTTTGTAGAAATCTGTTGTCGATTCTTTGATGAAATTCCTACCGGTGAAGTTAAAAAGCATTTATAGTGAAAATAACGGGCAAGCTATGGAGGACCCGCAATTCAAATTGCAGTCGGTTCCAGCTGAATCGGCCGAAGGTGGTCTGAATTGCCGGGAGTAGATACGAGGGTCGGAAATGCATGCTTTTTGGCGACCGTCCGTAAAATAGGGTCTACTTTGAGATAGACATGGAATGGCGCCGTTTGGGGTGACCCTCCATGTAGCCGCTTCACGAAAAACACATGTCTTTAGCATTCAAAAAATGAAAAATGGTTTTTTTGTTAAACAAGTTGGAACCTCGCTTTGGCAACATTGTTTGCCATCACAAGATGGAGGCATGCGCCAAATTAGGGCATATAATAAGAAACTATTCAACGGATGCGGCCATATCATTGCTAGTTTGGCTTGAAAGCCATGAATCTTCGTTCATGGTAGGTCGTTTCTGAGAACACTTTTTCAAGAAAACGCCGGTATTGCAAATTTAGTATTTTTGCTAGTCGGTAGGCCACATTTGATGATGTGACGCGGAGGTCTCCCATTTTTTTTGTTTTTTTTTGAATTTTTTACGATGTTTTCAAAAACCGGCCGATTTCGTCGCAGCGGCCGTCCGTGGCTAGGGTTTGAGTCGTGCCAATCTGTTGTCGATTCTTTGATGAAATGCCTACTTGTGAAGCTAAAAAGCATTTTTAGTGAAAATAACGGGCAAGCTATGGAGGACCCGCAATTCAAATTCTAGTCGGTTCCAGCTGAATCGGTCGAAGGTGGTCTGAATTACCGGGAGTAGCTACGAGGGTCGGAAATGCATGCTTTTTGGCGACCGTCTGTAAAATAGGGTCTACTTTGAGATAGACATGGAATGGCGCCGTTTGGGGTGACCCTCCTTGTAGCCGCTTCACGAAAAACACATGTCTTTAGCATTCAAAAAATGAAAAACGGTTTTTTTGTTAAACAAGTTGGAACCTCGCTTTGGGAACATTGTTTGCCATCACAAGATGGAGGCATGCGCCAAATTAGGGCATATAATAAGAAACTATTCAACGGATGCAGCCATATCATTGCTAGTTTGGCTTGAAAGCCATGAATCTTCGTTCATGGTAGGTCGTTTCTGAGAACACTTTTTCAAGAAAACGCCGGTATTGCAAATTTAGTATTTTTGCTAGTCGGTAGGCCACATTTGATGATGTGACACGGAGGTCTCCCATTTTTTTGATTTTTTTGAATTTTTTACGGTGTTTTCAAAAACTGGCCGATTTCATCGCGGCGGCCGTCCGTGGCTAGGGTTTGAGTCGTGCCAATCTGTTGTCGATTCTTTGATGAAATGCCTACCTGTGAAGCTAAAATGAATTTTTAGTGAAAATAACGGGCAAGCTATGGAGGACCCGCAGTTCAAATTCCAGTCGGTTCCAGCTGAATCGGCCGAAGGTGGTCTGAATTGCCGGGAGTAGCTACGAGGGTCGGAAATGCATGCTTTTTGGTGACCGTCCGTAAAATAGGGTCTAATTTGAGATAGACATGGAATGGCGTCATTTTGGGTGACCCTCCTTGTAGCCGCTTCACGAAAAACACATGTCTTTAGCATTCAAATAATGAAAAACGGTTTTTTTGTTAAACAAGTTGGAACCTCGCTTTGGCAACATTGTTTGCCATCACAAGACGGAGGCATGCGCCAAATTAGGGCATATAATAAGAAACTATTCAACGGATGCGGCCATATCATTGCTAGTTTGGCTTGAAAGCCATGAATCTTCGTTCATGGTAGGTCGTTTCTGAGAACACTTTTTCAAGAAAACGCCGGTATTGCAAATTTAGTATTTTTGCTAGTCGGTAGGCCACATTTGATGATGTGACGCGGAGGTCTCCCATTTTTTTTGTTTTTTTTGAATTTTTTACGATGTTTTCAAAAACCGGCCGATTTCGTCGCAGCGGCCGTCCGTGGCTAGGGTTTGAGTCGTGCCAATCTGTTGTCGATTCTTTGATGAAATGCCTACTTGTGAAGCTAAAAAGCATTTTTAGTGAAAATAACGGGCAAGCTATGGAGGACCCGCAATTCAAATTCCAGTCGGTTCCAGCTGAATCGGCCGAAGGTGGTCTGAATTACCGGGAGTAGCTACGAGCGTCGGAAATGCATGCTTTTTGGCGACCGTCTGTAAAATAGGGTCTACTTTGAGATAGACATGGAATGGCGCCGTTTGGGGTGACCCTCCTTGTAGCCGCTTCACGAAAAACACATGTCTTTAGCATTCAAAAAATGAAAAATGGTTTTTTTGTTAAACAAGTTGGAACCTCGCTTTGGCAACATTGTTTGCCATCACAAGACGGAGGCATGCGCCAAATTAGGGCATATAATCAGAAACTATTCAACGGATGCGGCCATATCATTGCTAGTTTGGCTTGAAAGCCATGAATCTTCGTTCATGGTAGGTCGTTTTTGAGAACACTTTTTCAAGAAAACGCCGGTATTGCAAATTTAGTATTTTTGCTAGTCGGTAGGCCACATTTGATGATGTGACGCGGAGGTCTCCCATTTTTTTGATTTTTTTACGGTGTTTTCAAAAACCGGCCGATTTCGTCGCGTCGACCGTCCGTGGCTAGGGTTTGAGTCGTGCCAATCTGTTGTCGATTCTTTGATGAAATGCCTACCTGTGAAGCTAAAAAGCATTTTTAGTGAAAATAACGGGCAAGCTATGGAGGATCCGCATTTCAAATTCCAGTCGGTTCCAGCTGAATCGGCCGAAGGTGGTCTGAATTGCCGGTAGTAGCTATGAGGGTCGGAAATGCATGCTTTTTGGCGACCGTCCGTAAAATAGGGTCTACTTTGAGATAGACATGGAATGGCGCCGTTTGCGGTGACCCTCCTTGTAGCCGCTTCACAAAAAACGCATGTCTTTAGCATTGAAAAAATGAAAAATGGTTTTTAAATTTTTTACGGTGTTTTCAAAAACCGGCGGATTTCGTCACGGCGGTCGTCCGTGGCTAGGGTTTGAGTCATGTTTTTAGCATTCAAAAAATGAAACTTATATTGTTTCATACATGAGCATGCACAAAAACCCATAATTTTATCTTTCATCCATGAGCATGCATAAAAAATTTCAATTCCCATCAATTACCAAAGTGAATATTCATTGTTAAGAAATTGACATGTTTAGATGACACTGTCATATAGCATCCATGAGCATGCACAAAATTAAACCTGACATACTTAACATTGACATGTTCAGATTACACTAACAAGCTTAAACCTAACATGCTTAACATTGCCACTTCATTTTCTTAACATCTTCACTCCTCCTTCTTCTCCTTCATCAACCTGATGCGCTCAGAGTGGCGAATCCCAACGCGGATGTACTCCTCTACCACAATTGGCATGGTCCTGTCGCCAAGTTCTGGGATTGCAGGCGCCACCACAATCGTGAGGTCGTCGTCTGCCACCACCATAGCAAGGTCGTCGTCCGCCACCACCATAGCAAGTTCGTCATCTGCCACCACCATAGCAAGGTCGTCATCTGCCACCACCATAGCAGGGTATTCGTCAGCCACCATCATAGCATGGTCGTCGTCAGCCAGAATAGGCTGCTCCTCATCATCGCCGCTCTACTCCTTGTCATCCCCGCTGCTGCTCCCATTGCCTGGCCAAATGCAACAATGTGTGAACATGGTGTTGTCGTCGTGCAGGTAGAGGAAGGCAAAAGGATAGGAAGAAGAGAGGCAGAGAGCTTACTGGCATCGTCGACGTGCTGGTAGTACATGCAGCACATGGTGTTGTCGAACATCTTCTCGGTGAACATGGCGTCGCTGTCATAGCGGAAGACAAGGAAGTACCCGAGCTGTAGCTCATGGGCGCGGGCGAAATGCTCCCTGCCGGGCCCTAGGTACATGTGGCCTTCACCATCGAACACCACCAACACGTCCCACAGCCTGTGAAGCCCGCTGCCGGCCTCCCGCAGCTTCACTTTGTGGGGCTCACGGCTGGCGAGCATCTTCGCAAACTTGTCAGGCAGCCTCTGCAGCGAGGGTCAAGCAGTGGTTAATTGTGGCAATCAAGCACTAGACAGCAGAGTGATGATAAAGAAATGAGTGATGATAAATATACCTGCCTACTTCAAGATTTCTCAATTACGATCTCGAAGAACTCGAAACCTTCAAAGCCAGCCATCCCACTTATCTGAAAAGCAGCATTGTAAATTAAACAATAGGACTGGACAGAAATAGGAAACAAGCACTTAAAAACAGTAGAATAATTACTACATGTGTTTGCCAGGGCCTCAATTTGGAATACTACTATAAATGGCAGTGGCCTCAATTTGCTCCTACTCTATCTTGGCAAAGAGGCAATGAGTAGAAGAAGAACATCAACATCAACAGCACCCATCAATATTTCTGATGACAAAAAGATCAACAGACACACAGACTTGAGCATGTGCACTCATAAATGTAATGTTTCTTGGCCACTAAGCTTGAGAAGAATGTAATATTTCCATACTTGAGCATTTCAGTTTAAAAGAATATAAACAAGCAAGAATGCATGCATGCATATCAAAAGTTGGCATCTACTGCTGCTACTACTCTGCCCATATTCATGCAGGTCACTACACCTGCATATGCATGAATCCCACTACAGCACAAGACTTGTCAACAAGAATAACCACAACTAGTAACAAAAGAAACACTCCTCATCAATTACATTCAGTTAATTACACAGCAACAGCAACAGAATTCCTGTCAGCACTCCTCATTAGTTGCGTTCAGTTAATTACACAGCAACAAGATTGTTGTATGCATGCCATGTTAATTGTTGTCAGCAGTCTGGCAACAGCAACAGCATGTTCACCATATAATTCAACAGCAACAGAATTCAGTTAATTCAGTTAATTAACCACAGAATTCAACAGCAACAGAACAGCATGTCTACCACACTATGTACCACAGAATTTAGTTAATTACACCCAGAGCAATTTTGTTGACTACAAAACTAGATCCATAGCAATTCAACCACACTATATCCACCAACAGAGCATAGTAAATCCACCAAGAACAATATGCCTAAATCCACCAATAGATGCCTAGTATGCATAAAAAATCCTAGATTCTCAAACCATGGAGCAGGAGAGAAAGGAGAGAGGATATGAAGCGGATGGCTTACCTACGCCGGAGTCCGAGAAGAAGTGGTCGCCGGCGGCGTAGGGCAAGCCGCGCGGGAGGCGTCGGACCAGCAGAGGCGCCGGGGAGGAGAAGGGGAGGCGTCGCCGTCACCTTAAACAAAAAATGTATTGAAAAACATCCTAATCAAACCCTAATCCGGCGGCAAGAACCCTAATAAAATCACCCTAATCTATCATAACAGTAGATAGGAAGAGGAAGAGGAAGCAGATTCATACCCACGGCGACGGAGAGTCGGTGACGGAGAGAGAGAGGAAGGAGCCGGCGGCGGTGGGAGAGGAAGAAGCCGGTGGCGGCGGAGAGGAGGAGCGGGTCGAGTGGAGAGCAGGAGTAGCGGGCCCAATTGTCAGCGAGTTGTTTGATTCATTGAAAAGGGTGGGCATAGAGTACAAAACCAACAACCTCTTCCTAGCCCAGCGGTATAAACCAAGTGAACTAAGCGCACGGTCGTGGGTTCGAGCCCCCGCGCGCGCATATTTTTTGGCCACACGCATATTTTTGGTAGCTTGGGTACAATAGCAAAATGGCCCACTTGTCAGTGAGGTGTGTTCTTGATACTTGACTAGTTTGATATATTCAAAAGGGTTGGCATAGAGTGGAAGACTAATAGTCTCGTCCTAGCCCAGTGGTAGAAACATAGTGAAATAAGCGCACGGTCGTCGGTTCGAGTCCCTGCTGGCGCATATTTTTTTTCTCACAATGAAATGGGTTCAGCTGAAGCAAAATTAGTTCAGAAAAACTACTAAATGATCACAAAAACTACTAGACAACATTCTATATGATCTGACCAAAACCTGAACTAAATGATCACCAAAACTTGAACTCAAGATGTTCAAAAAATCTTCTGTATGATCATTTTGCAATCTTTTCCATTACAAGACAACATTTTGACAACATTCTGAGCACAACGGCTCCATGCCATCAGAACACAACTTCATTTTGCCATCAGCTCCATGCCATCAAAACAACATCACAACCAAAAACAGCATCTGCTACAGCATGTGCATCTTCAGTTCACCAAAAACAGCATCACAACACAACCAAAAACTACATTAGTATCTTCATCACATCACAACCATAAGTCCCATTTAGTGAAGAAATTTTATTCTGTTTGATATCCAAAATAGACAACAAGTGTTTTGCATCCATAATGCTTACAAAATACTACAACCATCAGGATCACATCAAATGCTTACACAAGGAAATCAAATGTTTTACATTTTGCATCAAATACAGCCATCAGGATCACACCACTTCAGCCATCAGGATCACACCACTACAGCCATCAGGATCTTCAAGCATTTTGCTACCTGGAGATAATTGTAGTACATCAGGATCACCATGCATATGCACAAGAAGGAAAACTACAGAGAGTTAGAAGGATCACCAAGGAGACCAAATTTACCTTCATGTCCATTCGCTACTCATCATCGTCGATCCGAAAACAAGGAACTCTATGCCCACTCCTGTTTTCCTCATCATCACTACAATATTGCAGTATAATATGATCAGTCCTGTTTTCCTCATCCTCGCTCTCATGCCCATCTGCGACCACCTTTCTTCTTTTCTTGATCCCTTCAACTGTTGCAGCACCAACAATCACACGTTCCCGATCCCTTCGCACTCTGCTTTGCACCGGAACTTCCATAGAGTCATCATCAGCTTGCAACGGAACTTCCGTAGAGTCATCATCTTGGTATGTTAGTCCACCATCACCGGGGCCCTTTTCCACTTCAGTTTCAGTCACACTCCACAAGTGTCTGTGCTGAAAGTTTTGCAAAACTCGCCATTTTCCGTGCAAAAGAGTGTCTGGCAGATAAAACACCATTATTGCTTGTGTTGTTAGAATAAAGGGATCACTCTTATACCAGCACCTTGCAGTGTTGATGCTTTTGAAGTGGCCATCATATTTGACAAAAGAGTCTCTCCTCTTCTTGCTACCAAGCTCAAACCAGTCACAGCGAAATAAGACAACCGAGCAATGGATGCCTCCACTAGAGTTGTACTGCAACTCTACGATGCTTCTCAACTGACCATAGAAATCAATGATCTCACCATCATGTGACCCCTCAGTGACGATTCCACTATTCTGTGTCTTCCTTTTTGCCTCGCGGTCAACGGTGTGGTACCGGACACCGTCAGCTATGCATGCTGAATACACTCTCACTCGCTTATCCAGTAAGCATGCCAAAGCAAATAGATCATCACTGACCTTCTTCTCCTCATGCAACTTTCCAATATGCACAAATAAACCATTTAGCAAACAATGGTATTTAACAATTGGTGAATAACACAGAAAACGTAAAACATGTGGCTAAAGATCTCACGTGATTCTTAAACCACTTAGCAAACCCCTTGGCAACCCTTTTATCAACATGGATATTGCTTTCTTCCTGATTTAACTCTTCCTTGCATTTCCTGCAATGCCAACAAAACATGTGAATTAAAACATTAGGCTGGTGCCAACCCAAGCAAAAAAAAATATAATGAGTGCACAAGATATAACGTACTCGATATATGGTAGAACCTCAGCGCAATTGCTGAGCACAAACCAAACCATCTTGTCATACTCATCACCAGCCTCCAAGTATTGTGAGGCTCCAAGAAAGTTCACACCATGGTTGAAAACAGAGACATCACCACTTTGCGAATCAGACCGCTCTCTATTTCTGCCCGGCCGGTTCCATCTTGTTTCCACATCACCAAAGTATCTAGAGCAAAAAGTCAAGCACTCGTCAACGACATATGCTTCAGCAATAGAACCTTCACGTCTTGTCGTGTTTCGCACATAACGCTTACAAGTAAGCATCCTTCTTTCGATTGGGTACATCCAACCATATTGCACAGGGCCTCTAAGCATTGCCTCTTTTGTTAAGTGCACCGCCAAATGGACCATCACGGTGAAGAAAGCTGGAGGGAAAATCTTCTCGAGCTTGCAAAGAATAATTGGGATTTCTTTTTAAAGTCTTTACAGGACAGTTAACTTGATTGTTTTGCAGCACAGTTCTCTAAAGAAATTTCCCAGCTCAGCAACCGCTTCATATATATCCTTGTCCATGATTCCTCGGAGGCCCGCCGGTAAAATCCTTTGGAGGAGGATGTGACAATCATGGGTTTTCAGTACTGAAAGCTTGAATCCATCAGAAGTAAAACACTTTGCTAGGTTAGCAGCATAACCATCTGGAAATTTCACCGCTCTTACGAATTCATAGAATGCAAGTTTTTGTTCTTTACTCATTGTATACCATGCTCGTGGCATTTCAAATGAATCTTCATCTTCATTGTGCAGTAGATGCAAATCTTCTCTTATGCCCATGTCCTCCAAATCGAGCCTAGAACTAACCGTGTCCTTTGTCTTCCCTTCAATGTTCAGAAACGTCCCTAGCAGATTCTCGCATATGTTTTTCTCAATGTGCATTACATCGAGATTATGCCTTAATTTCAGATCAGCCCAGTATGGCAGGTCCCACAAACAAGACCTCCGGTCCCAACATTGACCTTCCTCACGCTTTCTTTTCTTCGTGAGCTTTCTTGGTCTCACATCTTTCACCTTTTCAAGTTGCTGCTCCAGCTCTTCTTTAGTGAATTCAGCTGGCTTGTCATGGGTTTCATTCTCACCATTAAAATCTTTGCTTCTTCGCCAGCGATGGTTTCGGGGAAGAAAGCGGCGGTGCCCAATATAGCAGATCTTGCTCCTTATTCTCTTTCAGCAAGGCTCTTTGTCACAATGGACACAAGCCTGATAACCCGCTGTGATCCTCCCAGACAGAGTGTGTAGAGCCGGGAAATCATGGATGGACCATATGATTGCAGCACGTAGATTGAACTTTTCTTCCGGACTCAAGGCATCGTATGTAGGTACACCAGTCTAGAGCTGGAGCAGTTCTTCTATGAGGGGCTCCATAAAGACATCAAAATCCTTTCCTGGAGACTCTGGACCCGGGATAAGGAATGACATCATGAAGTTGGACTAATCCATGCATGCCCATGGTGGCAGGTTGTACGACACCACAAAAACTGGCCACATGCTATAAGACATGCTCATGTTCCCAAACGGATTAAACCCATCTGTGGCAATGCCAAGTTTTATGTTCCTTGGATCTGCAGCAAAATCTAAATGTATACGGTCAAACTCTTTCCATGCCTCTTGATCCGCTGGATGGCTCAGCTCATTGTCCACAGGTTGCCGCTTCAGCTTGTGCCACTTTACCTCACGCGATGATTTCTTCGAGATGAACATCCGCTGCAGCCTTGGTATCAAGGGAAAGTGCCTCAGTACCTTCTCCGGTATTGACTTCTTCCCATCAGCATCTTTCCACCTAGATGCATTGCATTTTGGACAGTTGTCATGCTTTGCTAAATCCTTCCGAAACAAGACACAGTTATTTGGGCACACATGTATTGACACATAACCTAACCCCAGCCTGCGGATTATGCTCAATGCTTCCTCATAAGATCTGGGAACACAACTATCAGGGAATTGCAAGCTCAAAAGACGGAGTATTGCGTTGAATGCGGCATTGCTAATCCGGTAGAAAGACTTGATGTGGAGTAACTTCACGGTGAAGGTAAATCTTGAAAATTTACCCCCTTCATGAGCTGCGCTCTTCGCCTCCTCTAACACCTCAGCAAACAACGACTTCTGTCCATCAGAACGATCTTCAGCATCGTACACATCCTTCAGTAGGTCAGGAATCGTATCATCTTCATGCCCATCCTCTTCCTCCAAAACAGCATTTTCCATGAAATCAATGCCAGCATCACCACCACCCATCATATGAGGGGCCTCTGTATCAGCTTCAAAATGTTGAGGTTGTCTGTCTAAAGGTTCTCCATGATATATCCATCTATCATATGTGCTGGACATCCCATTAAGAAGCAGATGATCTTCCACTCTTCCTTGAGCCATTCTTGGACGGTTGAGGCATTCACAACATGGGCAAAGAATGTGAGTATCGTTGGCAAAATTTTCCCGAACAAATGCCATGAAATCATCAACTCCTTTCATATGTTCTTTTGAAAACTTTCTAACTCCTTTTCTAATCCAGCTTCTGTCCATCTGCCAAAGACAACAAATTGTTGCAACTTAGCAAATCAATCTAAGTGCATCAACATTAATTAATGAAAATGGATGGAAGTAATGGAAGCTAAAATTCCAGAAAATTTTATATGCTAATTGCGTAACCACAACACTGAAATAAACCAAACTATAAATCAAACCAACACTGAAATTGGCATGAATTTATGTTGCAGAGAAGGCTAATTTAAAATAAACCAAACTAGCTAGCTAGCTCCTAACAAATACTATGTTGTTTCTATCAATTACAATTACAATTATCCTAACAATCTGTAGAAAAACAATTGAAGACCAAGGCCTTGTTTCTGGCCTTGATAAATGAGAGGGGTTAACAGATATTGGCAGAGATTAAATCCCATCTAGCTTAAATTCCCCCCAAATCTTAACCGAACAAGGCCTGGAAAATTCTTAACAAACAAGCTGAAGAAATCCCAACAGTACATCAAGAAAATTCATCTATGCAACATCTACCAAACATGCAAGCTATCTCCTAATTCCTAACAGTGCATTAACAAAATTCATCTATGCTAAATAACATCTGACAAAATTCATCAACAAAATTCATCTATGCTCGGCGACGAGGTGCAGATAGTGAGAGAGGAGAGGGGGGGGAGAGGAGAGGGGTGCATACCGGGAGGTGTGCTTGCGGCGGCGGCGAGTCCCCCATGCTCGGTGAGCCTGTCCTTGCGTGGGCGTCGTTTCTACGCCTGCCCCACCACCGCAGGTGGCCCACGCCCTTGCTGGTCGCTTCGGCAGCCAACCCCGCCTCGACACCCGCCGGTTGCTTCCGCTGCTGCCCTCGCCGGGGACAAGGCAAGCGGCGTGGCCGTGGGCGAGGTCACCTGTGGCGAGGCCGTGGGCTAGGTCACCTGCGGCGAGGCCGTTCCTGCCCCCGCCCCCACCACCGCAGATCGCCCCCACCCCTGTTGGTCGCTTCGGCCGCCGGCCACGCCCCTGCCCACAGCACGCCGCCACCTGGTCGGAAGACCTAGAAATTTTTGGCTAAGTTTTGGCTCTGCCCTCAGCCCGCCGCCACCTGGTTGGAATAGGTCCCACTTGTCAATGACTTAGATTTGGCACTATATTATAATATACAGAGCCATTCCGCTAGATGGACAACAATCCCTCTCTAGCCCAGTGGTAGCGAACAAGTTAAATAGCGCGAGGTCGTGGGTTCGGGTCCCGCCTCGCGCATCTTTTTTACTTACAAATTTAGGGCATGTCAAGTGGGTCCCTCCTGTAAATGAGATCTTGTTGAATATACACATGTAAGCGAAAATGACAACTAAGCACTCCACATAGGCGAGACTGCTGAGGTGGCCGCCTAATCATACAACTGCATTAAAACTCAAGTGTAACGACCATTCATATTGGTCGTAATTTTGTTAGAAATGAGGCATGAACCAGGGCTGTCTGCTTTATGACCATTTCCTCTAATGAAATTACGACCTTTTTGACCAGAATGGTCGTTTGGGTTAGGGTTTGGAGCCCCGTGAACAGCTTTTGACCAATTGGTCTAAATGGTCATAAATTTATGACCAATTCTTCCAGGGTCACTGACAAAAGGTCATAAGTTGACATATTTCTTGTAGTGCAACAATAATAACATAATTGGATCACATAACTATCCCTCAACATGCAACAAATATTCACTCCAAAGTCACTAATAGCGGAGAACAAATGAAGAGATTATGGTAGGGTGGTAGGGTACTAAACCACCTCAAAGTTATTCTTTCCAATCAATCCGTTGGGCTATTCCTATAAGTGACACAAACAGCCCTAGAGTTCGTACTAGAATAACACCTTAAGACACAAATCAACCAAAACCCTAATGTCACCTCAAGCATCCGTGGGTATGATTATACGATATGCATCACACAATCTCAGATTCATCTATTCGAACCAACACAAAGTACTTCAAAGAGTGCCCAAAAGTTTCTACGGGAGAATCAAGACGAAAACGTGTGCCAACCCCTATGCATAGGTTCATGGGAAGAACCCGCAAGTTGTTCACCAAAACATACATCAAGTGAATCATGTGATATCCCATTGTCACCACAGATACGCACGACAATACATACATCAAGTGTTCTCAAGTCATTAAAGACTCAACCTGATAAGATTACTTCAAAGGGAAAACTGAATCCATTACAAGAGAGTAGAGGGGGAGAAGCAACATAAGATCCAACTATAATAGCAAAGCTCACGATACATCAAGATCGTATCACCTCAAGAAAACGAGAAAGAGAGAGATCAAACACATAGCTACTGGTACATACCCTCAGCCCCGAGGGTGAACTACTCCCTCCTCGTCATGGAGAGTGCCGGGATGATGAAGATGGCCACCGGTGAGGGTTCCCCCCTCCGGCAGAGTGCCAGAACAGGGTCCCGAGAGGTTTTTGGTGGCTACAGAGGCTTGCGGCGGTGGAACTCCAGATCTATTCTGTTCCCCGATCATTTTTGGGTATATGGGTATATATAGGAGGAAAAAGTACGTCAGGGGAGCCACGAGGGGCCCACGAGGGTGGAGGGCGCGCCCTGGGGGGTGGGCGCACCCCCTACCTCGTGGCTTCCTCATTTCTTTCTTGACGTAGACTCCAAGTCTCCCTGGTTGCTTTCCTTCTAAAAATAACTTCTCTAGAAGGTTTCATTCCGTTTCGACTCCGTTTGATATTCCTTTTCTTCGAAATACTGAAACAAGGGAAAAGACAGAAACTGGCACTGGGCTCTTGGTCAATAGGTTAGTCCCAAAAATAATATAGAAGTGTCTTATAAAGCCCATAAACATCGAAAACACATAATATAATAGCATGGAACAATCAAAAATTATAGATACGTTGGAGACGTATCATGGTTCACATTTTATTCATGGTGCTTTTCGTAAAATGCTTGGTAATTATGATATTAATCAGAGAATTGCATCCCCTTATCACCCGCAGTCTAGTGGTTAAGTAGAATTGAGTAATAGAGATCTCAAATTAATTTTCCAAAAGACTATCAATAGTTCTAGAAAGAATTGGTCCAAGAAACTTGATGATGCATTATGGGCCTATAGAAGTGCATATGAAAATCCTATGGGTATGTCTCCATATAAAATGGTTTATGGAAAAACATGTCACTTACCTCTCGAACTAGAACATAAGGCATATTGGTCCATTAAAGAGCTCAATTATGATTTCAAACTTGCCGGTGAGAAGATGCTATTTGACATTAGCTCACTTGATGAATGGAGAACCCAGGCCTATGAGAATGCCAAACTGTTTAAAGAAAAGGTTAAAACATGGCATGACAAAAGAATACGAAAGCATGAGTTTAATGTAGGTGATTATGTGTTGCTGTTCAACTCTCGTTTATGATTTTTTGCAAGAAAACTTCTCTCTAAATGGGAAGGTCCTTACATTATCGAGGATGTCTATCGCTCCGGTGCCATAAAAATAAACAACTTCAAAGGTACAAATCTGAAGGTGGTGAACGGTCAAAGAATCAAACATTATATCTCAGGTAATCCTATAAATGTTGAAACCAATGTTATTGAAACCGTATCCCCGGAGGAATACATAAGAGACACTTTGCAGAACGTTTCAGACTCTGAAAAGGAATAGCTATGTGGTACAGTAAGTAAACCTACTCCAAAACAGTTCTAATGGCAATTTTTCTCCGTTTTGGAATATTTAAGAAAATAGGAAAATAAGAAGTAGTCCGGGAAGGACACGAGGCTTCCACGAGGGTGGAGGGCGCGCCCTACCCCCTGGGCGCGCCCCCTGCCTCGTGGGCACCTCGTGTGCTCTCCAGACTCCGTTTTCTTGCACGATACTTCTTTTGGTCGGTAAAAATTAATTATATAATCTCCCGAAGGTTTTGACCACCGTACCACGCAAATATCCTCAATTTTTGTTTCGAGCTATTTCTGTAGCAGGTTTGGAGCAAGATGTCATCTCAGGATTCCAATGGAGAGAGCTATGTCTCACATCTCGTTGCTGACCCAAAGACCTATGGGGATCTATCTCCTTGTGGTTGAACTACGGATGATGACACTACAAAAAAATACACTTCCGTGATGATACGTGTTTGTCACAGTAGGTCGCTTTTTGTCATGCATGTACATCCATGACAAATTTATGACAGAATCAAGATAGTCATACCTGTGCTATCGTAGAAGTGTTCCATGACATTACCAAAATTATCATCATGGAAGTGTCCACTTCCATTATGATAAATCGCGTGTCACAGAAGTGCTTTCGTCAAGGGTGACCGACACGTGGCATCCACCATAACGGAACACCGTTAAGCTATCGGGTCAGGTTTTGGATCCGATAACCCGTTAACAGCCCCGACCAATGGGAAATTTCTGCGTGTAAAATTCTTATTGGCCGGACGAAACACGTGTCAGCTCGTCAGTGGGTTAGATAAGTGCCTACGATACGTCGACATGTGGCAAGTCCCAACAGAGGCCCATTCTTGTGAAAAGGCCGGCCCGTTTGACTTGGTCAAAAGCTGGCGGGCCGGCCCATGCAAAGCCTATTAACGGCCTGTTCGCGTATAGCCCATTTACAACCCGCTAACCCAAGGCCCGTTACGCCTTATCCGAATTAGGCCCAGTAGCGTCATCTGGGCCATTCAATATGATTCCAGCCCGTTTTCACTTCTGGCCCATGTATGGCCCATGACGTCTTTCCGCCCATATGAGGCCCTATGTAACTCTTGGCCTATTAACGGCCCGTGGTGAAACTGGCCCGTAATGAACAGTGTATCACTTTACACCCATTAGCGGCCCGTGGTGAAACTGGCCTGTAATGAACAGTGTATCACTTTATACCCATTAACGGCCTGTTATTCCGTTGGGCCATTTCTAGCCCATGTTATCTTTCGGCCTTCCCAGAGCCCATTTATTCTTGGGCTCATTTCCAGCATTCGTTTACTTACGGCCCGTTACTGTCATTTTCTTCTTGTGGGCCAAATTCAGCCCGTGATTACAGTCGGCCCGTTTGTGGTCCATTAATATGTTGGGCCGTTTTCATAGCGTCATCGAAGACGGCCTATTAACGATGGCCCGTTACGGTCGGCCCATGAACGGACGATTACAACTCAAGCCCGTTTACGGCCATAATGCGGCCTGTTATTGGCCCATGTTTGGCCAATCGATCATATGACCCGTATAAGGCCCATTGATGATACGGCCCGTACAAGGCCCATTGTTTCTACGGCCCATAGAAGGCCTACTATTTCTATGGCCCGTAGAAGGCCCACTGTTTCTACGGCCCGTAGAAGGCCCAGTGTCACTACAGTAAATATTAGCCCATGGTTATTGTGGCCTAGTTTTAAAAAATAGGTTATTGCAGCCACTAGTTAACCACGGGAAAATAGCTGCAATGACTAGAAGCAAACAAATAAACAAGACAACAAGGAAATAAATAAGCAAGCAACTAACGCTAGGTGTAGTGACCCGACCTCAGACGGTCAAGTCTCTGTGTATTCGTGCCATCCCTGGATCAGTATGCTGGCACACACAGTACATCAATGTATATATCAAAGTGCAATCACATGTATAAATAACATAAAACTGATATATACCTCATATGTCTCAGCGGAAACAACCAACGTGTGTGGAGTCCCATCAACGCCATCCGCAGGTTGAGTGTAGACCGTAACCCTGTATCATAACTCTTACTCGTTGAAGAAAAATATCTGCAACATGATACGTTGCAGCCGTGTAGGTCAGTACATTAAATGTACCGGCAAGATCACAATAAGAGAAAACACATGATAAACTATACTATATGCAGTATGGCTTTGTCGCACTGTATCTGAGTTTTGTTTGCGTAAAAGCTGGTTTTATTTTCCCTACATCAAAGGAGTATCAGGAGTCTGTACTACGGAGTTTTCTATCATGACATGGTTCCGCCAACCGATATCTCATAGCCAAAATCATCATAAGTTGCCCACAATTATGTTATGAGTCCGGTGTTGAGAGTTCCGAGATAGATCCAAGTCCAGAGGCTCAAATTGTCCGTAACCGGGGACATGGCTAATCGATTAGGTTTTAACACTCTGTAGAGGTTTGTACACTTTACCCGCAAGATTCGATCCCTCCTTTTTATGTTCTCGCACTTCAGGGTGTTTGAGAACAAGATGACCGAAACATGGTCTTTCGAAGAGTTCCTCTGACCACTGTCCAGTGCTCATCCAATCCTACCGTAGTTCTACATCTGCTAGCACCGTCCCAGCCAGAGTCACCACTAAGGTCAACCAAGCCAGAGCCCATAGTGACTTGTGGTTGCACAGGTAAGCTTCCAGGCATGAAGTATTCTTCCATCTCTTTGAGTCTGGGTGAAGCTTTTCGCAAGATGTCATGGCGCTTCTCCATGCATCCCGGCCATCCACTGGTTTCTCCAGGGTGCCCATCAACCATCCTTCACCCAGTAGTGTGTATTGAATTCTTGTAGTCTCGAAATCTTGTGGTCTTGATGTCTTGAGGTCATGACGATGCAGTCCTTGACGATGCCATCATGAAGTTATCGTCATTCACGTAGAGTCCTCCATTCTCACACCACTCCCGAGCACTCATACCAAACCCCGTCTACAATAGCGTAGCATTAAAACTATATACATCCCGGGCTTGGTAACAGGGAGATCGGTTGCTACCTCATGCATTCTACTCAACTACAAGAAATCAATATCACTGCTGGAGGGAATTGTTGCAAAGATGACACTAAATGCAATAAAAACATAGGTATGAAAAAGCATGGTCAAAGTGAACTTGCCTGGTATTACTTGATGAAGATAATATCGCTCTCGCCAAACTTGATAGCACTATACGCAACTCTCCGATGAAAATCTATATAGTAAAACATAGTATTCACATAAGCAAACATACTAGCAAGCAATTTCTAACACTCACAAAAAAATCAACAAATAAAATGCAAATCACAAAGAACACAAAAATAAAATAAAAAAACCAATGAAAACTACTAAAGAAAACTACTAAAGAAAATTCTAAGACATAACCCAAAATAGCTTTGTCCTAAGTAAAATTTAACAACAAAGAAAATACTAACATAATAAATAAACAGAAAAGAAAATATAAAACAACTAATTTCAACAGAAAGTATTTTTCATAAACTTTTAATAGCAAAAAGAAACAAATAAAAAGCTTTTATGAAACACTAACTATGACCTAAACAAGTTTTCATACAAAACTAAGTAAAAGAAAATTTTAAAATAAAACAAAATTTTCTTTAGTTGACTAACAGAAAAAGAACTAGATTTTTCAAGAGTGACAAAAATAAATAATTTAAAACTAATAAAAATAATAAAGAAAAGACTAAAACAAAACTATAACTAAAACAATACTGTTTTGCTAAAAACTTAATTTAAAATAAACTAAAAATAAATCACTATATGACTTTGGATAGACAAAACAATAACAAAACCGTAGCAAAAATAATCAATCAAAAATATTTTATAAAACTCAAGATACGGCCAAATTAGTGATTTGAACAAATTTCATCAAACTCAAAATTTAAACTACTCAAACTTGATAACTAAAGACACAAACAGAAACTTCAAATTTTTTTGAATCTAACGCAAAAAGAATCACTCAGTTTGGATAAACACACTAAAAGATATAAGCAATCTAAAATTGAAACTATTTCTGTTTTTAAAACATAAACGAAGATAAACTAAAAAAACAAACTGGCAGGAACTACGCGTCTGGCTGCTATTGGGCCTAAGCAGTGGGCGATTTGAACTAATCAACGCTTGGCCGTAACTTAACAAAACCGTGATGGTGCGTCTAAAGCAGAAAACCGGAGGAGGCCCGGTTCGATCTGAACCATTCTAAACCGTCAATAAAACCGCATTAAAACCGATCTAATACATAAAACCTACCTATTCATTTGGATCTAATCTAAGCCGTAAAATTAAGATCTATTGGCTGGGAGAGTCGTCTGAGCTTACAGCGGTGGTGGTCGCCGGTGATGCGGCTCGGACGTCGTCGGCGGCGGCGCTCCGGTCGTCGGAGAGCTCCGGCGAGGGCATGGGCGGACGAGGCGTTCGACGGCGAGTCCAGCGGTGGTCGAGGCGGTGTCGTAGGTTGACGGAGGAGGTCGGCGGCGAGGTCGAGGTGGCGGTGGCGTTCGGGCGTCGGCGGTGGCGGCGCTCCGGTGGGTTTCGGGCTCGCGCGAGCGCACGGGGAGGTGCGGACGAGCGAGGGGGTTACAGTGGTGATCTAAGGTGGTGGCTAGGAGGTAAGGGTGGTGAGGTAAGGCAACAATGGTGTGGCGGCGGCGCTCGGATCCGGCGAGAAATCGGGGAGGAAGCGGAGGTTCTTGGTGCGGGGAAAGCAGGGGAACGGGTCGACGGGGAGAGTATATATAGGGGGGCGATTCTTGGAGGAGGGGGTGAGTCGGGGAGAGGATCTCAAGGATCACGGGATTCGGCGGCGCGGCTGGTGCGATCTAGCTCAGGCGAGGCTTGCGGAGGAAGAAGACGATGCGGGCCCCGCTGTCAGCGAGTGCGGGAACGAGGGAGAAGTGCGGGCGACCGGTTGGGAGGGGTTTTGTGCGCGTACGCGGGCTGAACCGCTGTGGGCCGCGGCGGAGGGAGAGAGAGATGGGCCTCGGGCTGGGCACTGCTGGCTTTGGCCGTTTTTTTTGAAATAAGCACAGATAAGAAAATAAAGGAAAAACAATAAGACTTCTATATAGACATATTATATACCAAAATTTTCAGAAAAATAAATCCTAAAACATGAACATATTATCATGTACAAATAAAGTACACAAAAATTCACTCAAGTCAAACAATGTTGTTGTTGAAAGAAAACCCAATAAAAATCATTTTTAAAACACCAGAATGATTCCAAATTTACTTTCCTCCAATTTTATATTGTGGGGAATCATTTTACCCTAATTTCCAAATAATTTATTTGTGGAGGAAAAGTAATTTGAATAAAACCCAAATAACTCCTAAATGGTTTTGAATTTGAATTTCAAACCACTTCCAACTCTATTTCGTATAATTTGAAGAAGTCATTTTTATCTTCTCTCATGAAAATCATTGAGTTGCATAAAGCTTCTGAATTTGAAATATGTCCAAATGGAATTCAAATCTTTTCAAAACCCTTTTCATTTATTTAAATGGAAGAGTCATATCATCTTCACTTTAGGATTTTGTGATGAAATGAATTTGAATTCATGGAGATCATAAATGCAAAGATAAATCTTTGGGAAAGTCATTTCATTCCCTCTCATTCAATTTTCAAAAAGTTTCAGATTGCACTCAATTTCACTCAATCATTAACACAACAATCAAACAAAAAATCAAAACTGATTATTTAATATAACATTCCAAAATTTAGAATTTTGGGATGTTACAAACCTACCACACTTAAAAATGAATCTCATCCTCGAGATTCGAAGAGGCTTGCAAGAAAAGGTTAGGGGTTTGGGGGTCTTCTAGCAATGCCATTGATTGGAATGGTCTAATGTGCTACCACACTTAAAAGCATGGTTATGGTCCCATCCAAAACTCATGTGCTCATTCCTTTGGGTTGACGGTGTCGGTCTTCTCATATTCCCTGGAATAACTCTTTCACTAGTGCTCTCCCAGTAGGGGCATGACCTTTTTCCTCAAAATCTTGTGTCCTCTCAATCCTGGTGAGGTTCTTCCGAAGTGTGGGTCTTCATATCTGACATGTCTGTCGTCAATACAAAGAAAATATTGGAACCTCCTGGCGGTCAACAATTTATGGCTTCTCCTGCAAGAAAAATGGCCAGGGTTGAATCTCACCGTATATCCTACGATTGGCATCGGTTGCCCGTAAAGGATTCCATCGTCCTACCATTCTATGGTTTTATGGCTTGACGTGTCGACACTCTTCTAAGGTTTTCAAGGCTCTCTGATTTTCCATCAACATATGATAGTTCATGATAGAAGTCTCTGGTATGGGGGCCAATCCATCCCGTACTTGAACCATTACTACATACGCAGACAGTGAATCACGTAGTCTAACACTTGGGCATCCTCACAAGCATTGCAGAAATTCTCTTGTCCTCGAACTGGGTTCGGGTAAATCCATTGTTTCTGCAAGCTGAACAAGACATCTAACGTTTCTTCACAACTCTCGTGCTTTCGTATCTTCCTAAGAAAACATCTGCTGATTAAATCAGAGTTTTCTTCCAAAATATCTTCCTTCCGCAAGAGTGTGCTTGCTTCTTATTAACTCATGGGCCTGTGGGTTATGGGCCCACTTCAATGCAGGTACAACTTCTATTCATCCTGGAGTTATAATTGTTCCATATTCCAACTTTACACCTCCTTTAAATCCAATGGTACCCCATTCCTTCCTATCCTTGGGGTGACCTTCATATTAAAATATGACTTAAACTTATTTTGTCCAAACTCCACTTTGCGAAATACATTTCCCTTCCATAAATCAGGTGTTCTCACAGGGTACTGCCACCCTTAAAGTGAAATGCACAATTTTATCCATAGACCATATTTCTCATATCCTCGAAACTGGTCCAACTCCTTGTTCATAGGGTAACAACTCATAAAATTCAACGTATGAAATCATGACACATTAACTTTATTGATTCATGAAGTCATTACAATATCTGAGACTCCCATTACATAAATTCGACTCCATATTATTATGAACATAAATGCTCCCTACTACACTTATTACCAATATCAAAATTCCAACTACTCAGCTTCATCTTTCATCTTGTTGGAACATTTAGTAGCATAATGTCCTACTTTATTGCAGCGAAAACAAATAACTTCCGTGTCCTTGGGCTTCTTGGGGATGGTGTCTGCTTTTTTGGGTTCTTGGTTCCTTCTCTGGCTTCTTCTCCGGACACATACTGGCATAGTGACCTAAGGTCTTGCACTTGAAACATGGGATAGAACTCAGGTCTTTTTCTGCAGAAATTGGGTTGTTCTGGGGATGCCTTCATTTTCTCTTCCTGGATTTCTCCATAATGATCGGAGCTTCTATTTCTCGAGGGTCAAACTTCACTTCTGCTGTCAGGAAGTCTCCGAGATACTCTCGGCTTTCCTTCGTGCAATACTCTGAAAAATGTCCTTCTTCTCCACATGAATAGCAGGCTTGGGTGAAAAATCTGTTTAGGCCTTCACCATCAGGGTCTTGAATAACTTCCTTCAGCGCAGGTTCTTCTAAATTTTCCCTGAGGGTTTGTTTCACGGCTTCTTTCTGCTGCTTGGTAATTTCTTGTACCTTGGGGTAAATGTGAGATTCACCAGGGTAGTGTGTAGTTCCTTCACACAGGAAACAAGTAACTTGCCCAGTCGGGAATTCTTCGGCTGGGTGATTCTCCTCACAATGTGGGCATCCATCCTTGTGTTCCTCCTAGGTGTGTCCTATTTCTCCACATATCTTGCATGCACAAGTTTGCTTCATTTTACTATCACCGGGCTTCTGGATAAAACGAGACCTCAGAAGAATCGTCTTGAATTCTTCCCAAGCATTTGCTCCATTCCATCCTTGTATAGCTTGATGTATCTCTCGCCATGTTGCGGCACCTTGTGTGATGGGCCGTAAGGTGTATGGAACCATATACTCTCCTTCAATACGGTGCTCCTTCATGCGATCTTCCATGTTCCGTATCCACTGTGCTACCTCCGGATGAGTCATTGATCTTGGAAGTACACGTCCATCTTCATTCATCATCTATTGGGGTCCAAGGGTTTTCGAATGAGATCCAGAAGATAGAAAGGGATACACACAATACAAACAATAGTTTTGTAAAGTGGTTTTATTTGTGGCTATCGAAAAAACATCAAACAAATGACAGCTCACAAATCGTCGCATCTAACGTAAGTATATAACAAGGGTTTGGTCTTCTGAACGTCAAATAAATCTTCGGAGTTTTCCAATTCTTCAAGTCTTCGGAGTCTTCAACTGTTGTAGCTTCAACTCTTCTAATCCATGGTGAAATCCTCTTTACTCTGAAGAGGTGATCAGTTGTCCGATATATTGTCTTTCTTGGAGTGGCTTCAGTTGATCCTCCTTGTGGTCAAAAGGGAAAAGGATATACTCTAACTATTTGAGATAAGAGGGGATAAGTAATGGACTACTTTAAAAAGAAGTTTTAGAGATTTCCTATCCTAGGGGCTTTCCGATTTCTAGGGTCACGTCCTACAGTCAACGTGTGCTCTGATACCATATCTGTAGCGACCCGACCTCAGACGGTCAAGTCTCTGTGTATTCGTGCCATCCGTGGATCAGTATGCTAGCACACACAGTACATCAATGTATATATCAAAGTGCAATCACATGTATAAATAACGTAAAACTGATATATACCTCATATGTCTCAGCGGAAACAATCAACGGGTGTGGAGTCCCATCAACGCCATCGGCAGGTTGAGTGTAGACCGTAACCCTGTATCATAACTCTTACTCTTCGAAGAAAAATATCTGCAACATGATAAGTTGCAGCCGTGTAGGTCAGTACATTGAATGTACCAGCAAGATCACAATAAGAGAAAACACATGATAAACTATACTATATGCAGTATGGCTTTGTGGCACTGTATCTCAGTTTTGTTTGCGTAAAAGCTGGTTTTATTTTCCCTACATCAAAGGTGTATCAGGAGTCTGTACTACGGATTTTTCTATCATGACATGGTTCCGCCAACCGATATCTCATAGCCCAAATCATCATAAGTTGCCCACAATTATGTTATCAGTCCGGTGTTGAGAGTTCCGAGATAGACCTAAGTCCAGAGGCTCAAATTGTCCGTAACCGGGGACACGGCTAATCGATTAGGTTTTGACCCTCTACATAGGTTTGTACACTTTACCCGCAAGATTCAATCCCTCCTTTTTACGTTCTCGCACTTCAGGGTGTTTGAGAACAAGATGACCGAAACATGGTCTTCCGAAGGGTTCCTTTGACCACTGTCCGGTGCTCATCCAATCCTACCGTAGTTCTACATCTGCTAGCACCGTCCCAGCCAGAGTCACCACTAAGGTCAACCAAGCCAGAGCCCATAGTGACTTTCGGTTGCACAGGTAAGCTTCCGGGCATGAAGAATTCTTCCGTCTCTTTGAGTCTGGGTGAAGCTTTCCGCAAGATGTCATGGCGCTTCTCCATGCATCCCGGCCATCCACTGGTTTCTCCAGGGTGCCAGTCAACCATCCTTCACCCAGTAGTGTGTATTGAATTCTTGTAGTCTCGAAATTTTGAGGTCTTGAAGTCTTGAGGTCATGACGATGCAGTCCTTGCCGATGCCATCATGAAGTTATCGTCATTCGCGTAGAGTCCTCCATTCTCACACCACTCCCGAGCACTCATACCAAACCCCGTCTACAATAGCATAGCATTAAAACTATATACGTCCCGGGCTTGGTAACAGGGAGATCGGTTCCTACCTCATGCATTCTACTCAACTACAAGAAATCTATATCACTACTAGAGGGAATTGTTGCAAAGATGACACTAAATGCAATAAAAACATAGGTATGAAAAAGCATGGTCAAAGTGAACTTGCCTGGTATTACTTGATGAAGATAATATCGCTCTCGCAAAACTTGATAGCACTATACGCAACTCTCCGATGAAAATCTATATAGTAAAACATAGTATTCACATAAGCAAACATACTAGCAAGAAATTTCTAACACTCACAAAAAAATCAACAAATAAAATGCAAATCACAAAGAACAAAAAAATAAAAAACCAATGAAAACTACACAAGAAAACTACTAAAGAAAATTCTAACACATAACCCAAAATAGCTTTGTCCTAAGTAAAATTTAACAACAAAGAAAATACTAACATAATAAATAAACATAAAAGAAAATATAAAACAACTAATTTCAACAAAAAGTATTTTTATAAACTTTTAATAGCAAAAAGAAACAAATAAGAAGCTTTTATGAAACACTAACTATGACCTAAATAAGTTTTCATACAAAACTAAGTAAAAGAAATTTTAAAATAAAACAAAATTTTCTTTAGTTGATTTTTCATACAAAACTAAGAGAAACAGAACTAGATTTTTCAAGAGTGACAAAAAGAAATAATTTAAAACTAATAAAAAGAATAAAGAAAAGACTAAAACAAAACTATAACTAAAAAATTACTGTTTTGCTAAAAAATTAATTTAAAATAAACTAAAAATATATCACTATATGACTCTGGATAGACAAAACAATAACAAAACCGTAGCAAAAAGAATCAATCAAAAATATTTTATAAAACTCAAGATACAGCCAAATTAGTGATTTCAACAAATTCCATCAAACTCAAAATTTAAACTACTCAAACTTGATAACTAAAGACACAAACAGAAACTTCAAATTTTTTTGAATCTAATGCAAAAAGAATCAGTCAATTTGGATAAACACACTAAAAGATATAAGCAATCTAAAATTGAAACTATTTCTGTTTTTAAAACAGAAACGAAAATAAACTAAAAAAACAAACTGGCAGGTACTACGCGTCGGGCTGCTATTGGGCCTAAGCAGTGGGCGATCTGAACTAAACAACACTTGGCCGTAACTTAAGAAAACCATGACTGTGCGGCTAAAGCAGAAAACCGGAGGAGGCCCGGTTCGATCTGAACCATTCTAAACCGTCAATAAAACCGCATTAAAACCGATGTAATACATAAAACCTACCTATTCGTTTGGATCTAATCTATGCCGTAAAATTAAGATCTAACGGCTGGGAGAGTCGTCTGAGCTCACAGCGGTGGTGGTCGCCGGCGATGCGGCTTGGACATCGTCGGCGGCGGCGCTCCGGTCGTCGGAGAGCTCCGGCGAGGGCACGGGCGGACGAGGCGTTCGATGGCGAGTCCAGCGGTGGTCGAGGCGGCGTCGTAGGTTAACGGAGGAGGTCGGCGGCGAGGTCGAGGTGGCGGTGGCGTTCGGGCGTCGGCGGTGGCGGCGCTCCGGTTGGTTTCGGGCTCGCGCGAGCGCACGGGGAGGTGCGGACGAGTGAGGGGGTTACGGTGGTGATCTAAGGTGGCGTCTAGGAGGTAAGGGTGGTGAGGTAAGGCAACAATGGTGCAGCGGCAGCGCTCGGATCCGGCGAGAAATCAGGGAGGTAGCGGAGGTTCTTGGTGCGGGGAAAGGAGGGGAACTGGTCGACGGGGAGAGTATATATAGGGGGGCGATTCTTGGAGGAGGGGGTCAGTCGGGGAGAGGATCCCGAGGATCACGGGATTCGGCGGCGCGGCCGGTGCGATCTAGCTCAGGCACGGCTTGTGGAGGAAGAAGACGATGCGGGCCCCGCTGTCAGCGAGTGCGGGAACGAGGGAGAAGTGCGGGCGACCGGTGGGGAGGGGTTTCGTGCGCGTGCACGGACTGGACCGCTGTGGGCCACGGCGGAGGGAGAGAGAGATGGGCCTCGGGCTGGGCACTGCTGGCTTCGGCCGTTTTTTTTTGAAATAAGCGCAGACAAGAAAATAAAGGAAAAACAATAAGACTTCTATATAGACATATTATATACCAAAATTTTCAGAAAAATAAATCCTAAAACATGAACATATTATCATGTACAAATAAAGTACACAAAAATTCACTCAAGTCAATCAATGCTATTGTTGAAAGAAAACCCAATAAAAATCATTTTTAAAACACCAGAATGATTTCAAATTTACTTTCCTCCAATATTATATTGTAGGGAATCATTTTACCCTAATTTCTAAAAAATTTATTTTTGGAGGAAAAGTAATTTGAGTAAAACCCAAATAACTCCTAAATGGTTTTGAATTTGAATTTCAAACCACTTCCAACTCTATTTCATATAATTTGAAGAAGTCATTTTTATCTTCTCTCATGAAAATCATTGAGTTGCATAAAGCTTCTGAATTTGAAATATGTCCAAATGGAATTCAAATCTTTTCAAAACCCTTTTCATTTATTTAAATGGAAGAGTCATATCATCTTCACTTTAGGGTTTTGTGATGAAATGATTTTGAATTCATGGAGATCATAAATGCAAAGAGAAATCTTTGGGAAAGTCATTTCATTCCCTCTCATTCAATTTGCAAAAAGTTTCAGATTGCACTCAATTTCACTCAATCATTAACACAACAATCAAACAAAAAATCAAAACTAATTATTTAATATAACATTCCAAAATTTAGAATTTTGGGATGTTACACTAGGCTATCACGGCTATTACACATATTACATCCACTGGGCATCAAAGTTCCAGTGCAAATATAGGGAACAAAGCAGCATATCATATACACTGGCCGTCAAAATTGGCCACCAGTGGAAATAAACGCGGCAGCAAAACAAGAGCATAACTGAAACAACTTCAGAAGAGCTCAAGAAACATTATCCTGGGTATCCACCATGCTGGCAATAAGCTTAGCAAGCTGATTAGCTTTGTCTTGTTTGGCACTAAAATCCTCCAACGCTTGCTGTTGCACCAAAAAGTATGCATCTAAATGCTCTAGGGATTTCCGCAGTCCTTCCGCTTCTTGTCGCAGCACAGCTGATCGATGTCTTTCAGCTTGTAGTTGAGACTCAACAAACCGAACTGATTCAGACAGTGAGTTTGAATAGCTTGTGCAAGCGGTAGTGGCCAGTAACTCCAACACTAAACCAAGACAGGATGTGTCACTATCCTGAACCTTATCTGCATTAGTTCCTTTACCGTTGCTTAATAAGGCACTCTTCCCCAATATTCTGTCAGCATTCTAAAACAAGAATCAAGCAGACACATAACATGTTTAGCATGTACTAGTATATGAAACTCATTTCGGTGAACCAGTTCATTAGTAAGGTGGACAGGATTAAACTACCAAGTCGTCTATTGCCAAGTACTAGTACATAATAAAAGCATCAAACAAGCATATATCTATGTACTATGGTAGCAATGGAATCTTAAATTAGAACAGTTGTTCTTCAGGTTTAGGCACTTGTTCTACATGAACAGAGTACAGTAAAACGCAAGAATATAATACTTAAAAATAGAAAATGAGCTCATAGACCTTACAACATTCTTGGTTCGGGACCAGTACAGAACAAGGCATTCCCAGTCATCGTCCAATAAATGTGTCTCAGGAGAACGTAAGGGAATTTGATGAGTTTCTTTGCTGGTGAAGTACGTTTTCTTCAGGTAATTCCGATACTTCCACCAAGCATTCTTGAAGATAGCAGAGGTATTAGCACAGGTTACCTCATCATGAGTTTCCAAATCGGTCCTTCTCTATAGAGAAAAATGGGAAAATTTGCTGTATTATAACCATCATGGAGGTAGGATGTATGGGACAAAGCAAAGTAATTGCCATGAATAACATTACTTACACATAACTCCTGGACAAACACCTGCAACTAGCATTTTCCTTCATCTTCAGTAAAATATTTCCAAGATGGGAAGATACGCACATACGATTTAACAACATCAAATGCGATAGATGCTAAACTATGACTAGCTGGTTGTGCTTCCTCCACATGAATAGGCGTACTAACTGGTGGAGTTGGGGTTTGCCGTGATAGTACTGGCCCTTTGGGCACTAGAGCTGCCTTACTAACTGCTCTTGTTTGGGAGCTCTGTGGTGGAGATGGTGCTGTGTCAACAGGAACTGGGTTACTATCGGCTGGGGTTGGGGTTAGATTGGGTGAAGCTGGTTCTCTGTCCATCGTAGTAGGGGTACAATCTACGAGAGTTTGGGTTATGTGTGGTAGGGCTGGTTCTTGTGCATGTACAACCAGGGTGCTATCTCCACCAAGAGGTAGCATTGTTTTATTTGAAGACCGTGTTTTTAGTCCGCTAGATACTGGCATCACCCGCTCCAATTCAAATGGCTGGTAAACAGGAAACATAGTTGAATGTACAGACATTGTATGAGAGACAAATGCAATAGATAGTGTGGAAAAAAGAGGGCATGAAATAGTTGACATGTATATTGTTTAACTAAAATGGATAGCATGACATAATTTCACATATATGATGTCTATCTAAACTGGATAGCATAGCATAACATAATTCAAAGATATGATGAATAACTAAACAGGATCGCCTGACATAATTCACCTACATGTTATCTAAGTAATCAGGATCGCATCATTTAATTCACATATATGATTTATATGCTAAACAGAGGGCATTCGATATGATGTCTGAACTAAGAACATGGCGTTGAATATTGTGTATATGATGTCTAAACTATGCAATGCAAGACACCGTATGCTTGATATGAGCAGTATAACCGTGCCAAGTTAGAGCATACACCTCAGTGGGGGAATAGGACTGGTCATCTGTCTTTGAGTCCATCTCTGAGGAGCTATCGGGACCCAACAAGAGATCTGCTTCGACAGGTAGCACTGTCTGCTCTGAAGGCCTTGTTTTCACTCCAGATTTTTCCATCTCCCACCCAAATGGCTGATTCACAGGAAGAGTAGTTTAATGTACAAACATTGTCGACAAATGGAAATGTAATGAAGAAAATGATGGGCAAGATATCATTCAAATATATGATGCATGGTTAAACAGGATGGCATTGCACATTTCACATATATTATGGCTGGCTAAAAGACATGAGACTGCATAATTCTCATATATGATATAGAAACTAAACAGGTGGCATTACAGAACATGTCTAAACTAAGCAGATGACATATATGATGTCAAAAGTAGGCACTGCAAGGCAACATATGCATGATATGACTAACATCATCATGCTAAGGTAGAGCAAACACCTTGGGGGGTAAATAGGAGTGGTCAGCGTCGTCCGAATCCGCCCCAGAACAGATATCTTCCTCTGGATTACAATCTGGAGATGGGTGGGGAGGGTTTGCCATTGAACCCACCATGGAGCAATGTCTGCATGACATTGTATTGCCGTGCAAAACTCTTCTCTTTTTCTCTACATGTTCAGCATGACTGTGTACAATATCTGACATGCATACGAGAAAAATATGGTGAGATTATGTTAGGAGAGCATGCAGAAATTTAGAGTGATGGTAACAACTAGTGGATCGATGTTTTTCCGTTGAACCAAAATAGCACTAATGGATCGGCGTGAATGTATAGTAATAAGTGATGCAACAAGTGTACAACCTCTTTGCCATAGCCGTGTCGATCTTAGCATCATTGGGTTGGTCGCTGAAGCAGTTGAGGCAGAGGTGGCTGTCGGAGGTGTGGAGGAAGATCTGAGGAATCTGTAGACGGCGTCCAGGGCACTGCTCTATTGTGATGGATCGTTCTGTTGTTGGAGCAGCTCCGGTGAGCCGTAAGACGTCAAGGCTGAAGCAGCACAAGACATACATCGTCAATCTCAAGTGGGATTCTATTAGCATCTCCAATAGATGATGTAAAATGGATGTAAAATTAACATCACCAAAAACCACCTAACTACAACAGATGAGGTAAAAATGTTGACTCTAAACTTAACTATCGAAATTGAAATTTACTGTGGAATCTGAATGCTACTATCGAAACTGAACGCAATGGTAACAGAGAGGCACTTGACATGTAGTTTAGGGAGGGCCTGCAGTTCATTTTCAACCTGCACCCCCCTGAGCCGCCAGCCACCACCGGCCGAACCGCCGGCCCCGGCGCCGCCTCGCCGCCACGAAACAACTCGCCACCACCACCCGGACCAGCCCTCTAGGACCCCCACCCCCCACCGTGAACCCTAAGAAAGATAGTGGGGTACCTCTCCGGCGAGCCCCCGTCCCTGCTGCGGGTGGTTCTTCCTTAACTCCAGCGAGCCCCCCCAACCCCTGAAAATCGACTAACCCAAAAGTCGATTCAGTCGACTGAAGTGTAGCTTAATCGGAGCAGAGCAGCAGCACGAGCGAGGGGGAGAGCAGCAGCAGTAGCTGGGCGAGCAAGCGATCGAGCGAGAGCCGGAGCAGCAGCAGATCCGGCTGGTATGGACGCCGCCGCCGAAGGGGCCTCGCACTGGGGGAGAGTCGCCGTGGAGATGTCGCCCGCGGTGTCGGCTTCAAGGTAGCCCCTCCATGGGGGTGCGGGATGGAGCACCGTCGGCGCCGGGAGGTCGAGTTAAGGAGAAGGTGCGATGCGATGAGTGTACAACCTCTTTGGTGGCACCGAGTAGGCCTTGGCTTCGTCCAAGGAGTCGGTGAGGATGCTGCGGTTCTAGTGGAGCAGTTTAAGGCGGCGCTGTGGGGATGGAGTAGCCGCGATAGACGATGCGATCGTCGGAGCAGCTCCTTGGAGGTGGAGGACGGGGCGGCTGAACCGGCGGGATGGCGAGATGGACGACGGATCCTCATCCGGGGAGGTGGACGAGGGACGTCGAGCTGTTGCGGTGGACGACGTCGTGGGGGAAGAGGCTCCAGCTGGGCAGCGGTGACGTGGCGGATGGAGGAGGGTGGGGTTTCGCGGCTGGAGCGGAGAGGTTATGGCGGCCTGGGATTTTGAATGGCGAAAAGGGGGTGATGGGAGGGGGTGAAGCATGACTTAGGAACGCACTTGTCCAAAATGTAAGGTGTGTTACAAAAGTACCGCCCACCGATTTGAACTAGCGGCGCTTTCGGCTCAGGGTTAGAAGGGGGCTTTCACGCGTCGGGATTTGGCAGCTGGAGGGAGTTTTCGCACGCGTTGTAATTTTGGGATAGCAAGGCGTGGGTTGTGAAGGCGCCAGTTTTGGGAGCATGATATCTGAATTCTCGGGATATAACAAGATGCGGGTTGAATTTTAGGGACAAGCCTAACGTGTCGTAATATTGTACTTGTACGTACCAAATCAATTCGCACTTCCCTCAACCAAACAGAAAATGAAAAAAATAAAACTATTCACACCACACAAAGAGAGAGTCTTGCCTCATTTTACTATACAAATGCTATTCAAAGCTACTCCCTCCTTCCATCTATATAGGGCCTAATGCGTTTTTCGATGCTAACTTTTGGTCAAATATTAGAGCAATGATATATGACATGCAACTTACACAAAGCACACCGTTAAATTCGTCTGTGAAAAGTTCTTTCAATGATATAATTTTCACCTTGTGCATGTCATGTACTATTAATCTTGTCAATAGTCAAAGGCGGTCTTAAAAATCTCATTACGCCCTATGTAGATGGAAGGAGGAGTATGAATCCATGTTATGTCCGATTAAATTTTTTCGCTTGCTGTATAATGCATGTAACCTACTCATACCAACATTTTAGTGCATTCCAAATGTCTATACTACCGCTGCAATTCGAACTAAATTTGAATTCGTTTCTCTATTTCAATAAGAATCTACAATCATGATTGTTGCCAACTTCAACCATCATAGTTTCCTTGCTATCCGCCAGATATAAATCAGACGGCCTATAATGCAGGATGGCAGGCACACCATCATCAGCAACTCCGTTTTTTTATAAGAGTAGAGATAAAATATATTAAATTTAGTATACCATGTTCATAACCACACCATGTGTATCACCGTTATATATATTCACACATCCGTCGGTTTGAAACACTATGATAAATTCTTCAAATATCCGAATTCGCTTTTTATAATGAAGTATATATGATCTCTATTCGTCTTTTAAACCCACACAACCCTCTTATCTTTGTAGCTAGCGCTAACTTTCTCTTGTGCATGCACACGCTCGCATCCCTCTCACCCTCCCTCAGCATTCTCTAGCTCCATCGCGCAAATTCGTCTTTTCACTTTAGGTCGTTCACCGACGGTGTGTGTAGGCCTCCCAGCTCCTTCTTTACGGCACACATTGATCAATATGCCTCTCTAGCCAGGTGTGCCTACCACAAACACAAGCTTCCCCTCTTCTCTTGTCACCGTCCATGCCTCACTCCCACCACTCTTTTCATTGTTCTCGTACTCGCACACTCCTCCCCCTCGATATAGTATGCCTCTCGTACCACCTCCTACATGCATCCCTCTCTCTATATCCTTCTCCTCGTGCCTCATTTGCTTCTAACACACACATGCATGTATACCGATCGATCTCCCAACATATACCTAGATCGATTTTAACTACCCCCCCATCGATAGACGTACCTCACAAGTTATGTATCTCCTTTCTCTTACAAAGGGCGATTGATCTTCCTATGTAGTTACGTCTGCTTACCACAGCCACATCGTCCCCCTCATCATTCGTGCATGCCTCATGACCCATCTCTCACACGCACGCGCACAGAAAACAAGCAGCCATCTCCTCTCTTATTGATATTGTGGGCATGCCCTCCGTTTGTCTAGCAAGCCTATCCCACCATTTGTTAGAAGCAACTCCACTACCACCCCCTCCAACACTCTAGCTCTGTCTCTCTCCCAACCTTATTCATCTCCTGCACATATGCATGGATGCCGATCGATCTCCCTTAACACATGAGGCAGATCGATCTCCTTAATACATGAGGTAGGCCTCTTTCCTCCTCCACACATTATACCAGCCATTGTACCTCTATAGTTAATTAGGCCTCCCTCTTCCCCCACCACACACCGATAGTCGAGCGCTGCAGGTAGGTATCCATGCCACAGAGACAAACTGCACATGTCCCATTTCACATTCCAGTAGGCCAGCCACTCTATATCTTTGACGTGGGAACACACAAATTCGATGGCACTCTTTATCAATCGCGCGCGCGCACAGACACACACATCATCCCTCACTTCGATTCTATAGACACCTCAAGCCGATGATACCTCCACTCTCTTCTCGTGGATCGCCCCCTCTATATATATGTTATATCCAGGACTCTATTTCACACACATTGCATATGTTAAATTTTTTGATTGACCCCCCCCAAAAGAACTCTCAAGAACCCACACACTATATCTCTCTAGGTTTGTATCTCTCTCGCACAACCCCACGTAGGTGGTGTACGTATACAAGAAGAGAATAGGTGCATCGTGCACGTACTCACGCTTCGTGCCCAGCCACACCCGCGCGGGTACACGATGGAGCTCATTTCTTTACGAAATGGCAGCCCACGTGCTAATTTGAACGCTTGTAGATTTGTTTACCTATCGAGGTCGTGTACCACGCGTGCACGAAAAAAAGTTCAACTTGACGCGTTATTTTTAAATAAAGTTATAGCGCTCAATGGCACGTACACAAAATATAAAACAATTTTTATGGAGGAAAAGGTAGTCCGCTCTTCAAAGTATCTCACACAAGGCTCCGATGGCCTCTCTCTCTCACCGTTGGTCACTGATCCGGCCGCATCCCGTCTGCCTGTTAAAAGGGAGTGCGTTGGCCTCTCTGTCTCACCGTTGGTCACTGATCCGGCCGCATCCCGTCCGCCGGGGGAAAGGGAGTGCGGTGACCTCTCTCTCTCACTGTTGGTCACTGATCCGGCCGCATCCCGTCCGCCGGGGGAAAGGGAGGAAGTGCATCGTTTCTCTGTTCGACGGCGCCGAGGCAGCACGTCCCGATCTGTGGTACACGTCGTTTTCTCTGACCAAGCTCCGGCGCGGCAGGGCCTACGCCACCTGCTCGCAGATTCTGCCCGCCGCCGCTCACCTAGTTACATCCCGACGACCACCAGGTATCCCCTCCGGCCTTGCTCCACTGCCCGTTTTCCCACGTCGCTGCATGTGGATCTTCCATAGTTCTTTGCCCAAAACGTAGCTCGTCCGGTGTACTTTCCATATTGCATTCTCGTCCTCACCTCACACCATTTTAGACAAACACAGCCGTGTTGTTATCTTCCCTTAGGACAAGGAATATGCTTCTTTTTTGTCGTCGCATGTGTTATCAGTTGTTATTGGCCAGTAATTGTTTCCTTTCTACCTCTTTTTTGCAATCAGGGCTATCCATTTCATTTCGTTGCTATTGCGACCTTTTGGTGAACTGCACAAATCACTTTTTTCTTAAGAGTGTTTTGTGCAGTTGTACTAAAATGTCACACGGGCAACGTCTCTACATTTCAGTGCGACTGCACAAAGGGAGATTGGTTATGCTCTATCCTCCTCATCCAACTCCTAGCCTAATCTTCTCCAACTAATTAGTCTTAAGAGAGACCGCAAAGGTGACCGGCTTCTATTTGTGTGTTTATTATTTCATCAGCAGTTCTCTATTATCATAATCACACTTGATATCTTTGGAACAGGGACGCTCAGCTCTATTTTAGTGGAACTGCACAAAATGATCGGAATGTTGCATGCTCCAGACAGCTATTTTTATTCCCAACATGCCTTGTTGATTTAGATAGAGCTGAGGGGACGTTGCTGCCAATGAAAGCATGGATCAATTTTAATTAAACACCTTCTCACAACTTTGTCTTCAGTTGTGATGTAATTATTAGCTCTGAACTGCTAATAATTGACATGCATTAGCAAGCAAGTTAGTTTTTTATTGTTTCCGAAAGAGCATCGATGACAAGACACGTGAAACAAAAGCTGAAATCTCACACCATTGTACAATTTCATGTCGCTGGAAAATTATTTGTATAGTACGTCAATTATGGAAACAAATGATGGAAGCTTGATAGCATTGCCAGAAGCCTCTTCTCATCAGGTCCATGTGCCATGCACAAAATTATACTCCTTCGTTCCTAAATATTTGTCTTTTTACAAATTTCAAACGGGCATATTTTAGAGTGTAGATTCACTCATTTTGCTTCATATGTGTACTCCCTCCGTTCTTAAATATTCTATTCGTCTTTCTAGAGGTTTCAACAAGTGACTACATACGGAGCAAAATGAGTGAATCTACACTCTAAAATATGTCTATATACATCCTTATGTGCCAGTACATTTGAAATCTCTAAAAAGACAAATATTTGAGTAGTCACTCGTTGAAATCTCTAGAAAGACAAATACTCCGGAGTATATTTAAGAACCGAGGGGGTAGTGCACAACCGCATGGGAGACTCCGCCCGGTCGTTGCGCCGCATTAATAGTGAGTAATGAGCAGTCAAATCATAAGCCCCACCTTTCCCACTGTAAGTTGCTCTGAAGAAGCAACCATCAGTACACTCTTCTTTGAATCCGCTCATACTACTCCATTAGTCACTGTTTATACAGCGTGCTTCAGAAAAAATAAAAAAAATCTATGGGACCAAGGCGAGTAGCGATCGGCCTGAAAAATAGCATTGGTAGTTATAGCACGGCGTCTATTACTACAGGGAATAATGCGTACACACATGCATGCAGTGCTTCCACCCCGGGCACACACATGCATGCACTCCGTAGTAGTATAGTACATGGAGAGAAAATTGTGGACTTGATTGCGGTTACCACGCGCTAATTAATTAAGCATTAAACCAAACGCGTCTAAAGTCTCTCTGATGGTGGAAATGCATTGAGAGAAATGCATCATAATGAAGTGCGCCCTGTAAACTGTGACAGAGGGTGGAGTAGTATGAAGGTGCAAAACCAAGTAGAGTACGCGTTCGTGAAGTCGAACAATGATGGTACTCCGCATGTTGGGTACTACAATGTATGCCTCTGACAATCTAACACCGAATGGACTGATGCATGTCCACCGAGGGTAGGTTGCATTAGTCAAAAGGCGAAAGCGAGCTTCACCTTGTCCTGCAAGCTTCTCCTCGTTCTGCGAGTTGACGGGACACACCAAAAAGTAGTGCTAGTCCATACTCCCTCCTTTCCGGTTAATATGGCTTAATCTTTTTTGCGGGTAAATGAGAGAGCTTTATTCATATATAAGCATTCTTAGGACGATCAGCCAAGACACTGGTCACTAGGAAGCCAAAAAAAGAAGTAGGAAGCAAGGTGTTTCATCAAGCTAGCAAAGTTGATGGGACATAGCAAAGTAATGCTAGTCCATGCTGCCTCCTCTCCGGTTAACATGGCTTAATTTCAAACGAGATAAATACACTGTCTGTCACTGTATATTTGTAAAAATACGGTTAGTGGACTTCATAATACGCTCACTGCGCTCAATATATATATTTTCTGGTGTTCAAACGGTCACTAGCTCACCCTGACTGAGTATGTGTGTGCATGCACGTGTAGGTTAAGCACTTGAGCGTGACCGTGTGTGTTCCGTCGTGTGCTCGGACATGCATGCATTAGGGCGTCGCGCGCGTTTTTGCGTCCATGTGTACGTGTGACTGTTGCATACACATAGGGGGAGTACATGTAGGGGCCACTAAGGAGCAGTCAAATCACACAGTAATTTAGTCGGAAGAAGAAACCATCATTTCACTCTTGAATGACACGTACGCAATATAAAATGGTTGATATGGAGAGAAAAAGAAAACCACTATATATACACTAGCAGGGTGCGTGTGAGAGACGGGTCAGGAGGTGAATGACACGTGGCCCCAGGGGGTGGCTGACCCACCTATCATACATCCAAAGGCAGGTGTAGTAGAGGGCCGAGGAGTAGTACGAAATCCTACGCACCTACGCACGCTAACCAAGGGTTGCGTGATCACTCGAATCGCAAGATCAATTGACTAGAAGCGACCCTAGACCCATGGAGGTGATGAGTGCGAGCATCAGCCGGCTGTGCCAGATGGTCCACGACGCCGGCCAGCGGCCCGGCAGGTAGTATTGCTTGAGGCCGCCAGGGCGAGGGGTCGCTTGGACGACAGCTTCGTCTCCTTGTTCGACGAGGTCCTCGTTGGTTTCCTCGACAAGTTCACCGTCGTCAAGAAGCTTGCGGACGACTTTGACGTAAGCCTCCAACTGACACGCCCAGGCTTTGCGATGCCCGCCACCCTCAACGCCCAGTATGGTAACAACCTCTTCGACGCACTGGTGGCCCTGCGATTGCCCGCCGTCGCGTTGGAGAATGTCCACCTCGAGGTCGCGCTCGCCGCGCAGCGCCTGGCGCAGCAAGACATAATTATCTTACCTTTCGCATCAACTTCATATTTTCGTACGTACTCCATGCATGAACTACGCCAGAACCAAACTTCTCATTACTCTAGGCAAAATCGTTATTTTCTATCTATCGGTCGTGCCATGGAGCAGAACCAAATTTTACAAGTTATGAGTTCTAAAGGAAAAGCCTGCCGTGTTCGCGTCGCACCCCCACACGGTTGGTCCGGCACGCCGCTCAAGCGGGAATGCGTGCGGTGTTCCATTTTCACTTACAAGTGGGACCGCAGTTGAGCAAACCGACTATCGGCAAACCCCCACCCCACCCACCGCGCGATGGCTAAGAAAAGAGGACATGAGGGAGAAGAGATGGCTGTAGCATGGACTCCAAGAAAATTGGTGTCGGATGGGACTCGTGTGGGTGGCGTGTGCCGTACTGCTAGACATGAATGCTAGTTATGGCCCATGCCACCCCACTATATCGAGCCTATATCGAGGTACATAGAACAAATTTCCTGCAGTCCGTGCTCAGCCCTCCTCTATCTCTCTTCTCAGCCAGCCAGTGGACACGCGGAGCTCATCGTCTGTTTGCTCACATGCGGCCTCACATGTCATGAAAACGCAAGAGGACCCACTGAACCTGCACATCTTTCACCTCGATGTGCTGGTGATGAAAAACAAATCCAATAAAGATCTTCGGTGGCCGCTTTTGGAGTTACTCAAGAGTAGTAAGATTTTATTTACAGTTTAATCCAAGATGCACATCTCGTGGCTTCAACTACCACTCTATTTTCTTTCATGACACGACCTGGATGCTGGATGTCCCACGTGTTGGCAAAAGGAGGAAGAACCTGACCAAATCTTCGGTTCTGCGCTCGGATTAGACTAGTTGTGCTAACTTAAAAAATTTATTGTGTACTCCCTACGTTCCAAAATACTTGACTTCCATTTGTCCAAAAATGGATGTACCTATATACTAAGACATGTCTACATACGTACCGAAGACATGTCGCGCCGGAGGGAATAGAAGGCATATATAGGTACCTACATACATATATATTTTGACAAATAGAAGGCATGTATTATGCAACGGAGGGAGTAGAATGGATGTACCTATATACTAAGACATGTCTAGATACATATATATTTTGACAAATAGAAGGCATGTAGTATTGTGCAACAGAGGGAGTAGAATGGATGCAAGTTTTTGTATTGGGAACAAGAGTACATCCATATATTGATAGAGCGCAATTTAGTAGATGTTCTATCACTTTTAGCTAGTATAGAATAGAGGCTAGACATGAAACTAGATGCGAGGAAGCAACGTCTACTTCTTTACACTCGAAGAAGAAAGAAGCATGCTAGATCGAGCCTCTGCAGATCAACAATGAATGCATCGAGAAGGCACTAATCCAACTTACTAGAGGAGTAGTCAAAATTATCATTGGAGTTCGTGCAAAATGGAGGTCCGTTTGGGGTCGTGCGTTGGAGTTGGCCTTACAAGTGGGACCGCAGTTAAGGAAACCGACTATCGGCAAACCCCCACCTCGCCCGCCGCGCGATGGCTGAAGTTAGAGAAACGACGAGGTTGAAGAGATTGCTCTCGCACGGACTCCAAGAAATAATATGGTGTCAGATGGATGTCGTGGTGGTGGCGTGTGCCATACTCCTGGACGTGAATGCTTTTTCTGGCCCATGCCACCCTACTACTCCTACTACTTAGGCTTCTTCCAATGCATTGGTGCTAACATAAGGTGGTAAGCACATTAAAAACTTTAGCAACAAAAGCCCCCAATGCATAGGTGCTTAACTTGTTGGTGCTAAGAATCCTTCATTTAATGATTTTGCAACTAAAGTTTTTCATCTATTGGTGGGATTCTTTCATTTGAGTGTTTTGCCTAGGTTCTCGTGCTTGGCGTTGGTTCTTTCTCGGGTCACCACACTCATCTATCTCCTCTTAAATACCTTGCCACATCAGTTTTTTTGCCTACATGGCAGCCTTAGCAACTGTACAAGGTGGAGCATTGGGAGGGGCCTTACTCCTACTATATAGTATACTAGTAGTATCGAGGATTCGAGGTGCTGGTTACGTACAACGAACACATTAACATATGGCTACAGTAAAAACACCTGCCCGACATGCGAAGCATGTGAAGCTAGTACAAATAGTGTACTACTATTATTGATTGGCCTCATCCGATAACCTGTTGCAATGCATGTACAATTATGTATTCGGAAAATATTTTTTTGCCTCATCGCACCACTCACTCAGAGAAGCGACTCGAAAGCCATACATAAATTTAGTAAGTTTATCACAGGCATATCATTTTATTACATAGTACAACAGGTCATCAACCCACATCGACAACGAGGATACATTATAAATACTAAAGTTTTCACCACACAACAAATAACAAGCAATGAAATGAACTTCAACTCAACCATTCCGCGGCATTGGAAACGCTTGCTTTGAACCACAAGTGATTCTCTGGGACGGGCCATCCATTGTCGATCTAGAGACCAATGCAGGACTGATCATCCAGGCTGAAGCGGCCTACTATATCAGTACCAGGGTAGGGCACCACCCAAATGTCCGAGGTATAGACAAAGTTGCCTCTCATAAATGTGTCAACAGTAGTTGGATCGCCTTTCACCATCATCGGATAGTTTTGTCCAAGGAAGAGCGAGTTTTCTCCAAGACTATCAATTCTGTGCCAGGGAGAAGGAGTTGGCGCTAGCACACTAGTATCCATCCCGAATACCATGCAACGGGTGTTGGAATAGGTCCGGAGAGTGCAACCATGGGAGACTACACCTGCTTCCTTAGCAGTAACATCATCAGTGGGCTGTATACACACAAGAAGAGGTGATCCATCGGAATTAGTTGCCAGGCGCCACAGAGTATATCGGCGCTGCTCGTCCTCATGCTCGTGATCATCACCATCGTCATCTCCCCCTTGGTTATAAAAATCTTCAAGTATAGGTGGTGGCATGTTCACAGGACCTTGGAAACACAAGAAGAAGGTTAATTGGTAAAGGGAAACTTGCTAACCCGCATGCATGTGGATGAAACAATTATAATTACGGTGGAAGACAAACGTACCGAAACAACGAGGATGCCATGCATAAAGAGTGCCACGACTGGTGCAAGCAAACACAAGGCCCTCGTATTCATTTGAATCACAGTACTCATTCGTGCACAGAAACTAATTTTTGAGCAATATCCATCGAGTCAAACCATCAAGGACTGCAACAAGCTTGTCGAAGATAGCAACATCATCATAGTTTTTGTAATTCCAAGAGCGGTTGGGAACTCGACAAATTGCTATCTGCCATAGAAGACAGTCACCATGATCATATTTGAATGTGCGTACATTACCGTTATGCTCAACCTCTGGGCAGTGTGCTGAGATTTTTGGAAGTGGAACCCGGTGACGAGTGTACACATTCACAAGTTCCCACTCGCAGTTGGACCCAATGTAAACAACCCAATCTCCATTTGCGCCCGCCCAAGCCTTGCCCTCAAGCGATGGCATCTTAACATCACACGTATCATTATCAAGAGGCATCAACTTGGACAAGGCGAGGCCTCCGTCATGCCGGCGCCAGTCATCAGGGTCATGGCGAAGAAGATAGGGGAGATCAAACCGCTCCTTGACCCTTGGGTTCCTTGCAATGATGTTATTAGTTGAGTCGAGAATGGGCTTGAACAAACATGCCATGCTAGCCGAGGTGATGACGTCGCACCGATCAATGAGTTCCTCCACCAGGTCATGTTTTAGATCGGGGAAAGAATAACGGGGTTGTTTCCGGCCTGTTCCCTCCATGGAGAAGACGATCGAACAATGGTAGAAGAAAGGGTGAAGGGCTGAAGGAAAATGGAGGAGGGAGAGGAAGAGCGTGCGACAGCAGTTCCAAATCGAGAGGGAAAGGCGAAGAGTCAGTGGACAGTTGCGAGTTTGCCACAGTTCACGAAGAGGCGCCCCGGCCTACACGTCTGTTTGAAAATACTCCTACTACTCGCCATCGTCTCACTGATATGTTGCAACGGGATCACATGTCAACGAAACATGGTGTGTAATTTCTCGTGCAAAATGCGATCTGTCCGTGTTGGCCAGAGGTGCCGCATTAGTTATCGACCTTTATTTTTTTAATGGCGTGCCGATCAGTTTTGAAGCACGACTAACTGGTACTGTACGCAGAGAAATTATAAACTACTCTACCACTACCCCACCTCCAGTACTAGTAGTATAAAAAATGATATATATGCTGGAGCTTCAGCGCTTTCTTGCTAAGGGCTGCCCACTTGCTTCTCACACTACCACCCTCTCTCCAGATCTAAAAAAGACGGCCCCTCTCTCCTTCCTCACCGGTGGTCACAGATCCGCCGGGGAAGAGAAGGACATGCAGCGTTGATGCACTCGTCGTCGGCGAGCGAGGTCACGCACTGACGACAAGGCCGTCCTCTCAGACCTAGCGTCCGCGCGGGATGGCCTCCGTCCCCAAGCTCGCTGTCGTAGTGTGTGCGGAGGACGACGACCACGAGCGAAGCCACTTCCCGCTGACCTCAGGTATGCTACCTCTTTTCGAGCCATAAACTTGTTCTATTGCCCCATCTGCTACGTCATTGTATGTGGATCTTTTTCCACTCCACCATTTCCAATTTGCTATCCTCTACTCTGCTCGCCACGCAGACGAAAACCATAATTTGCACTATTAAAGGAAACCCTACTTCATGCAGACTAATCCATGTCTGGGTTGAATAATGAAAGGAAGGGAGACTGTACTGTCCAAGAGAGTAGGCATCGAACACACATCTAGGTTGAAAAGGGGAAAATCAGTAGCTAAGGGACGAGTCTCATGTCTCTTCGTTGAAGAAGGGTAGAAAGGCATGACAACGCAATAGAGAATGACCAGGTCGATCGGTTTGTTGTCCTCGCACAGGAAAAAGGTGGCTAAAGAGAACAAAAATGGGACCATAATCCACATATGCTGCCTGGATATTTGTTGCTCTGGGCAACCATACCTCCCTCACCACTCTGCGTCCGTGGAGGTACATCGTACTGGTGCGCCCACTGTCCGAATGGGCCTCCCATGCTCTTATTGCCACTTTTTTTGCTGTTAGTATAACGCCAGCAGTCAAGTCAAGCAATGCTACTGCTAAAGTGATGCCACATTTAACTAATGCCGCTCTCAGTCTAATGCCACCCATAAATTTAAGCAATGCCATTTAATGTCACTGGATTATTTCAGGGTTAGCTGTTGATTGTGGATGTATTAAAGATTTTTCAGCTATAAGTCATTCTAATGTTGTTGCACAGCCAGTATACCAACGATGAAACTTGTTACTCCCGTCAGATTTTTGCAATGTTAATGCTTATAGATTACATACCTCACTTTCATGAGATAAGTTAATTTTTTTTGTACAGTGTCACCAAAATGCCAAGGCGCTGATGTCATTTTATTTTGGTTAAACTGCACAGACAATTATGAAGACAAGAGAAAAGGTCAAGAGTGGGCACCTCCTCCTCCGGCTGTTCTCTTGAGGAGGTCTGTATGTTTGTCTCTAATGCCTGTCAACTACATACCTGACATCATGATGTAATGTTAAGTCATTTCCTTTTGTACAGTGTCACTGAATTTTCAAGGCGGTGATGGCATTTTATTTTAGTAGATCTGCACAAAATTTGCTTAAAAGAAGAGGAAATGTCAGGAATGGCTCAGTTTTTCAAAAAAAAACTACTGTATGTATGCCTTCCTCAGATCAGCCATTGTTGCTTTATTTATTCCTTCAAACAGGTGGTTAGAAACAGTCTTGCTACCTTTTCCCATTAAGAAATTGGAATGCTTATATTTGTGAGTCTATGCTTCAACTAGTGCCACTCATAGAGTAATCACACTTTCAATATCTATCCAAACAGGGATGCTCGATTTTAGTGGAACTGCACAAAAAGTCCAACTGGTTCAACATTAGGAGCATGTTTTTTTCCCAACCTTTATATCCAATTGGTGGCACTATGAGCTGTTCATTACGAAGGTACATGGTTTTCTACTATCATGCTACTCTTTTTGTACTGTCATTAGATAGTAACACTAGTGGTTTGCATGTGAATTTATTGGCAGGGTGGACCTACATTGGAGGTGCAGGACAGGATTCAGTGATTGGATGCTCAATTTTGGTTGTATCGATTTCACCTCTTCCATCACTACGAACATGGATATCCTTGGTCTGATGAAGAATAGGCGCTATATTTCTGCTCTGAACCAGCAAATCAATTCAGTATGAAATTGTCCAGGGCAAAACATAACTGTATCAGATCGTCCAGTGCAGAACATGATAGATGCTAAGCGGAAGAGACATGTTTAAACCGAAAATACAAGGTGTGGTATATGTTCACTAGCTGCTTGATATTTGTGCAGACAGAGATGTCTGCCCGTTGCTATTTGGCAAACAAACAAAGTGACCGCAATTTTGGTTGAACTGCACAAGAGAATAGTATAGTCACTACATGCAGTGCCATTTGAAAATAGACACAGAAAGATTGGATATTCACTTCATGGACTGCAGAAAAGTAGTGCTATACTATTTATTGGCCAACACTAGGTGCTTCATTGCTTTGGTCTGATTATACAATGGGCATCATTTTGCCTAAGTTAAAGTTTGTATTGTGGAAGTAGTCTCGCAGTGTGATCGAGGGAAGACCAAATCATATTGCAGTGCATGTTCCTCCATCATGTCTGGTTCATTCTCATGGTTCCAGCTGTTGGTGAAACCACTTACGTTTGCAAGAGGAATTGTAGACTTCACAAACAAATTTGTCTTTCAGTCTGTACTGAATGTTGGCCAATAGAAGCATCCATGTTAGTAGGAAGAACAGATGTTTTTTCTAGATCTTTGCTTTTGGAGCTACATATTTGTATATGATCTGTGAGTCATTGAGATGCCTTAACATGTTGATCTTATGTATGGGAATCGTACTAGTTAGTTTTAGTTGCGACGCGAGATCCGAAGTGGCCGATCTTTGCTTTTGGAGCTACATATTTGTATATGATCTGTGAATCATTGAGATGCATTAACAGTTACTTATTTCTGTTCGCTCAGTGTTTACAAGTTATTGATCGATCACTAGCTAGCCTACAAATGCGCTCCTGGCAGTTTTATTTGCGACGCAAGATGCGAAGTGGCATTTTTTTGAGTAAAAATGCCTACCTCTGAAGAAACTGACAAGCTCGTACGCAAGCAAGTGCCTCCTTATTTCAAGCCAATAAAAAAATGGCTCCTCCTAGTGGATTTCTGACATTTGGGTCCCATGCCATTGTCAACGTAGTCAATAAACGAGAGAATTACACAACGAGCGGCTGACACCAGGGACCCAGCAGCTCGCCCAGTTATTTTTGTTTTGGGTTGATTTGATAAATGCCACTCCAAATCTGGTGTATCCGAGAAATGCCACTGCAATTTCCAAACTTTGAAAAATGCCATTTCATGCCATTTCTAGTGGCATTTTTCGAAGTCTGGAGTGGCGTTTTTCAAAGTTTGCAAACTGCAGTGGCGTTTTTCAAAGTTTGCAAAAATTGCAGTGGCATTTTTCAAAGTTTGGAAATTGCAGTGGCATTTTTATGAATCACCATAATTGGAGTGGCATTTATCTAATTTGTTTTTGAGACAGAAGCAGGGTGTCAACTGGGCTGTGCGGGACACTCTGGCCTGTCTAGACAGCCTTTTCTTTTATGTTTACCACAGACCAGCCCAGCAGTTTTTTTTCTTTCTGAAAATGGCTAGCCCAATTTTTTGTGATTTGTCAAGTAAGTCGCTTTATCAGGCCTGTTGGGCTGCAAATCTTTCAAGACGAGGAGAGCTTCATTCGGCTGGCCGAGAAAATGGCCTATCAGTAATGAGAAATGGGTTGTACATTTTTAAAACACATCAAACCGGCAATTATTTTCAAATATCTTTTTTTCATTTCGAGATTTTAAATTGCATTGATTTTTATGCATGGACAATTTATTGGATTTATATTGATATACATTTATTTTTAAAATTAGTCTGAATGTGACTCGAAATTTCGGGATTAAAAAAAGTTCAGACCGCACCGACATATGCAAAATTTCGTATAATTTTTTAACCGTGGCCACAATATGGGCTGTAATGCTAACATAAAGGATATGGGCTCCAAAAAAACCCGTAAGAATTAGCAAATCGGCTGTAAATTATTTGAAATAATGGCAGATGGGCTGTATGTTGTTTTCCACAGATTTGAGGCTTTCCGCAGATGGCCTGTATACTGTTGGATGTCCATCCAATGGCCGTCGTGCTTCTTCAATCTCTGCTCTTCCTGCTCCAGCCGCTCAAACAAGCGCCAGCGGGACTGCCTGCTCCCTCCTCCCTGCGGCCGGCTGTGCTGCCGTGCAGGCCTCACCGCCCCACCGTACTCCCATCGCTGGCCTAGCCATCACTCTACTCACCCACACCTGTTGTTATTCTCCGGCGACGGCAGACGAACCAGTAAACCCTCGTACAGTCGTACTCCCCTCCGCGTGGGAAACAAAAACAACGGCCGAGTCTTCCCTGCCTCCGTGTCGTTCCCTTCCTAGGCCTCGCCGTCGTCCACCGCCCTGGTGCTCTCGGCGTGGCGTGGTCAGCATGGTCAACGACTGACATGCATCTGAAGTGGACTGTACGTGGAGAGGCTGACAGCTGGGTCCATGGCCGCACGCAAGGAAATGCCTCCTTATTACGCGCAAAATAATGATTTCCTCCACCTGACATCTGGGACCCACCGAAACGGCCTCTATATTTCGCGAAAAAAACGTTACCGCCGCTGACAGCTCGGACCCACCAGCTATATCTTCGCACGCAAGGAAGTGTATCCTTATTACGCACAAAAAAAAGAATACTCCCCTGCTAGCTGGGACCCAGTATAGTGGGCCTACTAAGTTGACGGGGACGAAGGGCTTTGTCAACTTAGTCAATATGCACGATTCTAGCTCGACTGACCATACGATGTCCATCCAACAGCCGTAGTGCTTCTTCAACCTCTGGTCTTCTTGCTTCAGCCGCCCAAAGCAGCGCCGGTCGTGCCGCCTCCTCCTACCTCCCGTGGCCAGCTGTGCTGCCGCGGAGGCCTCATTGCCCCCATACTACTCCCACCACTGGCCAGGCCATCCCTCCACTCCACTCACCCACACCCCTTGTTATTCTGCAGCGACGGCAGCACTGCCGAACCAGTGAACCCTCGTACTCCTCTCCGCGTGGGCATCCACTGCCGCGTCTTCCCCGGCTCCACGTCATCCCCTTCCTAGGCCTCGCCATCGTCCACCGCCGTGGTGCTGTCGGCGCGCCGTGGTCAATGTGGTCAACGATCGAATTTCATCGGAAGAATACTGTACGTGGAGAGCCTGACAGCTGGGTCCCCGGCAGCCGCAAGGAAGTGCCTCCTTATTATGCGGAAAATAATTATTCCTCCACCTGACAGCAGGGACCCACCGGACGCCCACCAGTATATCGCGAAAAAACGTTTGCCCCTGACTGCTGGGACCCACCCGACGGGCCACCGTATTTCGCAAAAAAACGTTACCCCTGCTGTCAGCTCGGACCCACCGGAAGTGCCTCCTTATTACGCACAAAAAAATGAATACCCCCCTGCTAGCTAGGACCCACCTTGGTGGGAGGCTGACTTGTGGGCCTACTAAGTTGACGGGGATGGAGGGCTTTGTCAACTTGGTCAATATGCACGATTCTAGCTCCATTGACCGTACGATGTCCATCCAACGGCCGTAGTGCTTCTTCAACCTCTGGTCTTCTTGCTCGAGCCGCCCAAAGTAGCGCTGGTCGTGCCGCCTGCTCCTGCCTCCCATGGCCGGCTGTGCTGCCGCGGAGGCCTCACTGCCCCCTACTATTCCCACCGCTGGCCAGGCCCTGCGGCGATGGCAGCCTCACAGTGCAGCCGAACGAGTGAACCCTCATACTCCTCTCTGCGTGGGCATCCACTGCCGCGTCTTCACCGGCTCCGCGTCGTCCCCTTCCTAGGCCTCGCCGTCGTCCACCGCCCTGGTGCTCTCGGCGCGGCGTGGTCAACGTGGTCAAGGAACGACTTCCATCAGACGTGGACTGTACGTGGAGAGGCTGACAGCTGGGTCCATGGCGGCAGCAAGGAAATGCCTCCTTATTACACGGAAAATAATGATTCCTCCACCTGACAGCAGGGACCCACTGGACGGGCCACCGTATTTCAAGAAAAAAACTTTTCCCCCTTGAGTGCTGGGACCCACCAGCAACACCTTCGCACGCAAGGAAGTGCGTCCGGGCAAAAAAAACGATTCGCCCCCTCACTGCTGGGACCCACCAGCTACATCTTCGCAGGCAAGGAAGTGCCTGACAGTCGGGACCCACCTAGTCGAAGCGTACGTAGCGTTGTCATTCTGGTCGCGAACGTGTACGTACATACTGGTCGATGTAGAGGTGCGCACGTGTCGTAGTAGAGGCACGCATGTAGCATGTACACGTGCGTACAGCGGCCAGGGTGCAAGAAAGAAAATACGGCCACGTATGTGTATATACGGGCGGGGTCTCGAACGCCTACTCGTGCATACGTACGGCGAGGGCTCATTGACATGGCTGGGTCAGAACGGAGAAACAACGTCGTCGTCGTGTTCATGGGGAGGCAACGGAATGTGTGGTCGTGTTCATCGGGAGGCAACGCGGCTGGGTCAGAACGGAATGCATGGTTGTGTTCATCGGGAGGGCTTGGACAGAAGAGGCGATGGAAACGAGGCCTGGCGTACCGCACAACAGTGGAAACAGACCTCCTACGGTCGAAACAGGGGTCCTGTTGATCGGGAGGGGTGTGGCGTACCGCAAAATGGAGGAAATGGACCTCGTACGGTCGAAACAAGGGTCCTGTTGATTGGGAGGGGTGTGGCGTACCGCAAAATGGAGGAAACGGACCTCCTACGGTCGAAACGGGGATCCTGTTGATCGGGAGGGGTGTGGCGTACCGCAAAACGAAGGAAACGGACTTGTGTTGGAGCGCTACGGTCGAAACAGGGGTCCTGTTCATCGGGAGGGGTGTGGCATACTGCAAAACGGGACTCCACGAGATACTGTTCCTCTCCACCGTCGACCCCCTCCAGCCTCCATGAGCTACTGTTCATCCACCGTCGACCTCCTCCAACCTCCACGGGCTCCTGTTCATCCAGCCTCCACCGAGCGCTACTCCACCGGCTACTGTTCAACCACACCTCCACCGTCTACTATTCATCCAGCCCTCCACACCACGGGGTCCTGTTCAACCACCCCTCCACGGGCACCCCTCCACCGTCTACTGTTCATCCTGCCCTCCACACCACGGGGTCCTGTTCATCCACCACTCCACGGGCACACCTCCACCCTCTACTGTTCATCCTGCCCTCCACCACACCATGGGGTCCTATTCATCCAGAGGCAACGCCACCGCTCAGTGTTCATCCAAACCCCCCCCCCCCCGCTGCCCCACAACGCTCACTGGTCATCCCATCGATCGGCTTCAGTTAGCAGCAGTAGCCAAGGAAACGCTCGATCGGGTTCAGTTAACAGCCATTGATCGATCGCTCGGGTTTAGTAACGTGTAGCCTACAGTGCAATCGCTCGGGTTCAGTTAGAGCCCAACGCCTCGCTCGCGTTCAGTTAGAGCCAACGCCTCGCACACACGCGCGTACGTGTACGAGAGTAACGCGCATCGCTCGGCCCCTGACCTCCCACCGTAACCGGGAACTCCCTGAAATTTTCCTCCCCCTCTCTTCTACCACGGTTTTTTCCATCATGGACGGCCCAAAGAATGTCATGCAGCTGCGTCTTCGGCCTGCCCAAGACGAAAAGCCCATTTTTGTCATGATTTTTTGTCATAGAAGTAGGAGCCCACCACATCTATGATGATACCGGGTTTTGTCACAATTATCATCATAGAAGTGTCATATGTATGACAAAAAAAATTTTGTTCGGCCCAAAATGTCACGGATGTGTCTTTTTTTGTAGTGTGAAGAGGATGCTCATTTGATGAGGATCAATAATTCAAGTTCTGAGGAGGAGGATGTCCCTCTACCTCAACCTAGGGATATGAACATGAAGTTCAAGAAGTCTAGTATTCCTAAGAGGGCTAAACTATCTAACAACCGATCTATTCCTTCTCGTTTTCGGCAGAAAAGCAAAGGAGATTTATGCGACAAAATCTTGAAGCTAGAAACGGAAGTTGATGATTTAAAGGAGGAAATTTCTCTTCTTAAATACAATATGAAAAATCTGCACGCACAATTAATTCCATCATCACCACCCCAGAAGAAGGAGACATAATCACACGGGTATGGGCACTCCCCTTGGCAACTGCCAAGCTTGGGGGAGGTGCCCCGGTATCGTATCACCGTCACACTCCTATCTTTACCGTTTTTCTTAGTTCGATCCTTTTAGTAATATCTTGATCTAGTAGAATACAGTTTTAGTATGATCTAGTTTTGAGCTTTGCCTTATGATCCTTCTATGTAATCGAGTCCGTGAGCTATATATAATAAAAATTAGTGTTGAGTCAAGGGCTTGATTATTTTTCTATGATCATGAGGGAATAAAAGAAAGAGAAAGAATAAAAGAATTAAAGAGATCATATTGATCTTATGGAGAGTAATGACTTCACATATAAAGGATATGATGAATGAAAGTTGTTGAAAGTTGACAAACATAGTTTTGGTCATCGTTGCAATTAATCTATATGAAGTAATAAAGAAAGAGAGGTTATTACATATAAATATACTATCTTGGACATCTTTTATGATTGTGAGCACTCGTTAAAATATGACATGCTAAAGAGTTGATGTTGGACAAGGAAGACAACGTAATGGGTTATGTTTTCTTTTATCCGAAATAAAGTATATTGTCATGGATCATCCAAGATGTTGAGCTTGCCTTTCTTCCTCATGCTAGCCAAATTCTTTGCACCAAGTAGAGATACTACTTGTGCTTCCGAATAGATTATTACCTGGGCATAAGAAATCATATGACAATATATATATATATATTACAGTTATAAGAATGATCATGATGCCCTCATGTCCATATTTTATTTTGTCGACTCATCTATCTCTAAACATGTGACGCATTCTGTAGGATGTCCCTTAAAGTTAGATTGGATGAATAGTAATATCAGAGATAAAGGGGTTACCTTAGTCCGAGAACCTAGGGTTACAAATCCTAGCCGGCTTTGTCAGTGGACACAGAGTCCTTCACAATTATGCTATCTTTGTGTTGTACGACTAGTCATCCACGGGTCTCCCTAAATGCGTCACGGGCCGACTGATACATCCAATTTGCATGATGCTTTTATATCGATATTTATCACATTATGGGCTGTTATTACACGTTATGTAACAATACTTATGCCTATTGTCTCTTATTTTACAAGGTTTACATGAAGAGGGAGAATGCCGGCAGCTGGAATTCTTGGCTGGAAAAGGAGCAAACATTAGAGACCTATTCTGCACAGCTCCAAAAGTCCTGAAACTTCACAGAAGTCATTTTTGGAATCAATAAAAAATACTGAGCGAAGAAAGTACCAGAGGGGGCCCACTAAGGGAGTCCTGGACTAAGGGGTGCTCGGGCGTCCGGCCTGTTATCCATGGGCCGGACCGATGGGCTGTGAAGACATGAAGACCGATGTACATACTCGTGTCCGGATTGGACTCTCCTTGGCGTGGAAGGAAAGCTTGGAAACCAACTATGAAGATTCCTTATTATGTAACCGACTCTACGTAAACCCTAGATCCCCCCGGTGTCTATATGAACCGAAGGGGCTAGTCCGGAAAGCACACATTACCATAGTCATATAGGCTAGACTTCTAGGGTTTAGCCATTACGATCTCGTGGTAGATCAACTCTTGTAATACTCATATTCATCAAGATTAATCAAGCAGGAAGTAGGGTATTACCTCCATAGAGAGGGCCTGAACCTGGGTAAACATCGTGTCCCCCTTCTCGTGTTACCATCGATCCTAGACGCACAGTTCGAGACCCCCTACCTGAGATCCGCCAGTTTTCACACCGATATTGGTGCTTTCATTGAGAGTTCCATTGTGCCATCGATGAAAGGCTCGATGGCTCGCCTTGTCCTTAAAGACAACATCACCGCCGGGGTAGCTCTGGCCTCGGGCCAAACCCTCTGGCTGGGCGACTTTACTATGATCGCCCGTTCGGCCGTTGAGCCGACGATGACCTCTCGGGCCATCGAAAACCCCCTTCGCATCAATTCCGAGCACTCCAAGCAGATGGATCCGGTTGAGTTCTCGTCCTTAAACGAGCTCCTAGATCGCATCTCCGCTTTGGGAATCGCCACCGATTACGATCGGATCGGGCCTAAAACCGATTAGGGAAAAACCGAAACTCCACATGTCACCCACCAAATTGCGGTAGTCGTGGAACAGGATGGCGAGTATCCTTCTATACCGAAGGAAGACTATGTTCAGATCGCCGTTCACGAAGAGCCAGATACCCACCTATGAAAGGATGTGACCAGCCCTCCGAACATAGCATCGGACGGCAGTCCCGAACAATCAGAAGATATTCCGGAACCCGGACTGTCAAGCCCGGAAGGTCGTCAGACTCCAGATAATCGGTCTGGTCGGGGTTCGGATTTAATTCCACCCACCCACCCGGACATAGACGCTCTCATGAGCATCAAGCAGCAGTCTCAGGAAAAAGTCCACCGCTTCTAGGCCAGATTCCTCCTTGTCAAGGACAAGGTAAAAGATTGCTGTGACGAGGACACAATATCAGCGTTCTACAAAAATTGCACGGACGAAGGAATCCTCAACGCCATCAATCGCCACCTTATACTGAAATTCGCTGACTTAGCAACCATCATGCAAAAGTACAACACGATGGAGAGCGCCTGGGAAACTCGGGCAGCTCGCTGGGAACCGTCAGTCCCAACCCAACTCCACCTACAGGAGAAAAGGGCGCACCCTCGTGGCATGTCCAGTCCAGCAGTCAAGAAACACAAAGCTGTTATATGGCACTACACCATTCTGGAGGGATGGCTCGATGGCCCATGCAAAATACATACAACAACGGATACCGTGGCAACCCACAGCCTTAGAGCATGTTGGATACTATGACAGGTAGCCAAGAGCGGCGAGGACATCCTTATCAAGGACGCCCCGGAACAGCATCCCCCAGAAGACGACGACCCAAGAGTATTGACGGTCTTTGAGACATTCGCTTCAAACAACAAGCGCAAAAGGGCACTTCGCGAGCTCATGTTGCTATACATATCGGCAACACATCAAGTGGTGAGCACCGTGCTCATCATCGAACGAGAACACGACGGACACAAATTCCCACTTCAAAAACCAGTATACTGTGTATCTACTATCCTCACACCATGCAAATCTCGGTACCCCCACTACCAAAAGATAGCATACGCGGTCTTCATGCCATCCCGATGACACTACTTCCAGGAGTGTTCAATCACGGTGGCTTCTGAGGTCCCACTCAATGACATAATAAACAACCGCGATGCCACGGGACGTATCGCCAAATGGGCCATAGAGCTACTTCCATTTGACATAACATACAAGCCTCGTCGAGCCATTAAATCTCAAGTACTGGTCGACTTCATCGCCGAATGGACAGAGGCCGAACTCCCTAAAGAGTACGGCGCATACTCAAACTGGTCATGTATTTTGACGGCTCCAAAATGTTGGCAGGAGTAAGAGCGGGAGTCGTATTAACATACCCCACTGGAGACGTCGTCCAGTATGTACTCCAAATATTATACACAGACTCCAACATCGCAGCTGAATACGAGGCCCTACTGCATGGTCTTGGGATGGCCATATCCATGGGCATACAATGCCTGGAGGTGCGCAGGGACTCGAACCTCGCGATATCTCAGATAAACGGCGACTTTGATGCCAAAGATCCAAAGATGGCAGCTTATCGCAATGCCGTATTAAAAATGTCGGCTCGGTTTGAAGGACTTGAATTTCATCATGTTGCCCGAGAAAGCAATCAAGCAACGGACGTCCTAGCCCGCATCGGTGCTAAGCGCGACCCCGTCCCACCTAACATCTTCCTGAAAGGCTCTTCAAGCCATCCGTGGTGTGGTAAGGGGAGGGCGGCGACCACAGTTCAGATCCGAACACAATCTCAAATCCCGAACATACAGGCAGTGACGGGGGCTCAGCCACCGAAATAACACCATCGGACCATCTCATTATGGCAGTCATTGCCCCATGGACCAAACCCTTCTTGTCCTACATTAATAGGAAGGAGCTTCCCAATGACAAGAATGAGGCTCGCCGCGTTGTCAGGCGTTCGAAGGCCTACAAGGTCCACGACGGAGAGCTCTACAAGAAAAGCACTACCGGAGTACTTCAAAGATGAATCTCCAAAGAAGAGGGGCGGCAGCTGTTAGCGGAAATTCATGCTGGCCTCGGTGGACACAACGCCGTAACTCGGGCCCTCGTTAGCAAAGCCTTCCGCACTGGGTTTTATTGGCTGACAGCCCAAGCGGACGCGCTGGACCTTGTCCAACGCTGCGTCCGATGCTAGCTCTTCGCCAACCAAAGCAACATGCCCCCAACTGCCTTGCAAACTATCCCCATTACTTGGCCTTTCGCGGTGTGGGGCCTAGATATGGTCAGACCCCTTAAAGGGGGAATCCATAAGAAAAAATATCTGCTGGTTATGGTGGACAGATTCACTAAGTGGATAGAGGCTAAACCGGTCAAAATGGCTGAGTCAGGCCCGGTGATTGACTTCATATCCGGTGTCGTGGACCGTTATGGTGTCCCACACAGCATCATCAACGACAACAGCTCCAATTTCAGAGCCGACGAGGTAAAAACCTGGTGTACTAATCTTAGTATTAAACTCGATTACGCCTCCGTCTACCACCCACAAATCAACGGTCAAGTCGAACGAGCCAATGCTCTTATTATGAGCGGCATCAAGCCCAGACTAGTGCGGTCTTTGAAAGAATCAGACAAGCACTGGGTTGAGGAGCTCGACTCCGTACTCTGGGGGCTGTAGACCACGCCCAACCGTACTACCGGATATACACCTTTCTTCATGGTGTATGGCGCAGAGGCCGTATTTCCCTGTGATATTATTCACGACTCACCTCGAGCGCGTATGTACGAAGAGAGAAAAGCCGAGCTCGATCGGCTGGACAACCTAGATGCCCTGGAGGAGGAATGCGATGTCGCAAAAGACAGTTCAACACTCTACCAACAGCAGGCTCGAAGATACCAAAGTACAGAAGTACGGGCCAAGACTTACAATATTGGCGAACTCGTTCTACGCCTGCCAGAGAAGAAAAAGGACAAACTCAAGCCCAAAGGGGAGGGTCCCTTCATAATTGATGATGTTCTCACCGGAGGAGCATACCGTCTTCGTGATGCATCAGACAATCGCCTCGAGCCGAACCCCTGGAACGCGGCCAGGCTCCGGAGATTCTATGCCTAGCACCGAACTCCTTGTTCGTCTCCTTCTCCCCTGTAGTTTCCATTATTCTTTCTCTGCTTTCCAATTACTTTTTTATTCTTCACTTTAAAGTTTTGGTACGGCTAGACCGCACACCTCTAACACATACATATTTTCAAATATGTATGTCTATTATACCTTGGGGCTTGTTGGACAGAAGCTTTTTTATTCTTTGAGCATCAATCTCTTGACATATGAGTTCTTCCATATGTACCTTTTCTTCGCCACTATATGCATCAATATGACTTAAGTTTTGGCCAAGCTGGGTTGCCTGGCTCCTGTGCTTATACCCTACTTTCCTGTTAGTTCGGCTAGGGCATAAAGGGAGCACCTCTGCGATTGTTACTGCCGGGTCATCCGGATGTGTACCTCAGACTGTGTGAAGCCAAAATCTAGCATTCTTAAGGGAATATTCGGTCGGTGAATTAAAGACGTTTTTGCAATTACTCCACTGGTAACCCCCAGAAGTTACATACAAGGTGATTTTTCCGTCACAACTCGGACATGTACATTAATACATGCACACCCAGGGAAAGGAACCCTTAATGGAACTATTCTCTCTGGAAGATGTTTATTACGATCTAAATGTAATATAACATAACTAGCAGAATACAACTTGTCTGTTCAAGCAACTATGACCCCTACGCCTAGCTTTCCAGGCATACCCCAGCCTATTCGGCCGTGAGGGTATTCGGAAACACTCCGCACCCTTGAGTCCGGAGGTTGAAGCAAAAAGTTCTGCCATGACAAATGCTATACAATTCAGCTAGAATTACATAGGGCAAGGAAAGTATAGTCACTTGGACTTAAACACTTCCCCCTCTATACCGTTCAGCAGGCGGTCTAACTTACAATCCTGTTGGGAATATTTGGCGGCCACCTCTACTTTGTCATATACTAAACTAATGGGAATTTCTTCCCCATTTGACCCTAGCGGTCCAACTCGGGCCATGTGATTGGGGTCCAGCTTGGTATATCACGTTTTCACCATAGCCCAGGCTTCTCGCGCACCTTCTCGGTTGGCCGATACCTTCCATAGTCGGATACGACGCCACGCTCCCTTGAACAGCTCTACAAGCTCCTCCATACTTCATGGAGGGGAGTCGAACGGCCATAAGGCCTTAGCCACACTCCGCATGGCTAGCCGAGCATGCTCGTGCACTTGTGACAGCATCTGCAGCAGATCACTTGATGATCTGGAGACCTCCTCTTCAGGACGGCCCGTCAGCACACCTGCAAACATGACTATATCAGTCCCATTTATATCTGAGCTACATCACAAATAGTTCGGACACATACTGAAGATACCGCCCCATAGCTTTTTGTTCTCCTTCACGGAATCGGCTAGCTGGGCTCGAACATCTTTCAACTCTTCACCCAATGAAGTGTTGGAATCCTGTAGCTTGTTTTTATCATCTCTGACGCGGGTCAGAACACGCTCGACTGCGGCATGCTACCTTTTCGCCTCTTTTTCCCCCTCTTGGGCGATCTTCAACTTCTCTTCAAGTTGATCACACGAACCTATCACGCTATCAGCAGTAGCGTTATCACAGTGGATACACAATTATTGTTCCTTGGTGGAGGGGAACACTACCAGAAGACGACTTCTTGACGTTTTCCAGTTGAGCGGTAGCAGCTTTTAGCTGTGCCCAACACTGCTCCAGCTCTTGGGCTAGCAGGCCATTCTTCTCTATGAGGGCCTGGTTGTTCAACGATCCTTGAATCAGTTGTGCCAACTACTTTCAGTCTCGGGGGCTACAGGCATACGGCTATCCTTTTTCGACAAAGAAAGCTATACAGATATTGCCTTGTGGCTTTTCTAAGCCCATCTCGAGCAGCTCAGATGTATGTGTCGCCCGAGCTAAAGGCATTGAATGCCTCATCCAAGAACTTCGGGTCTGGTAAAACGGCCCTGTAGTGCCGATGATTCATGGCGCTCTCTACCTCCGAAGGGCAGTCCGGCTTTGTTCCTACATCGGCCCCCGTCTCCCTGACTGGACCTAAATCCCGGTTGTCGGGAGCACGACCGACCGAACCCCCGGACACAGTTCGGCGAACCTTTTTCCTGTAATCAAACAGACGCACAGGTCACTGTTGGATGCGGCCAATGAGAAACATATTTATTCGTACCTCCTCGATGAAGGCCCGGCGGTGCCTTCACCGGCCCTCCTCTTCGAAGGCCTGCCCGGCGCAGGAACCGATCTCCTCGCAATCGACGAACGCCTCCCCTGTGGAACGCGCGACAATGCGGTGGGTGAGGGAGAGTAAGAGCACCCTTTCAGACAAGGTGTTTCTTGATTACTTACCTGTGAAGTAGGAAGAAGGCCAGGGTAGTCGGTGGTGATGGCCACTTCTCTGCCATCGTAGCTTGTCTGGTAAAACACCCCCTCTGCGAGCACCACGAATATATCCGGATCCTCTTCAAACCCGGGATCAAGCTCCCGGTTGTGGTTCTCCGGCTGTGGGGCGCGATTATGAAGTCCCTCGGTGACCTTTCGCAAGTGTTGTCATAAGAAAACAAACCTGAAATTTATCAAAGGCAATACGGAGATGGAAGGAGTAAAAACAGATGGAAGGAGTACCCGTCTCTGAGTTTGATGCGAAGAAATTCGTCTTCCTCCCCTTTGAACAGCTCGGCTAATATCTTAGCTAAAGCGGCAGGGGTATCCGGACCTTTCCGGCCGCAGCGGGAGGCGTCATCCTCCCCATTGTAGTGCCACATTGGAAGCCCTCTGTATTATAGCGGCTGAACCCCTCGCGCTATGGAGATCGCCACAACCTCGACTACTGTGAGTCCGGACTAAGCGAGCTCTTTTATCTTGCTCATCAACAGACGAACCTCTGCACCGTCTTCCTCTTCAAGGCTCTGGGGACGTCAACTGTGGCGTTTCTTCAGCGGGACGCTCGCAAATTCAGGAAGACCCTTTCGAACCGGGTCGGGAAGCGCGACATCCTCAATATAGAACCATTTGGAGGGCCATTCATCAGGTGCCTTCCTTGGTGTGCCAGATGGATATCCGGTATCGGCGACGTGCCATACTTCGGCTCCGCCCACTTCAAATATTGACCCTTCGTGATTGCGCGGGACGAGACAGAACAACTTCCTCCTCAACTCGAAATGAGCCTCGACGCCCAGGAATAGTTCGCATAAAGCAACATAACCTGCAATTTGTAGAATGGAGGCAGGAGTGAAGTTGTGCAGCTGGAGGCAGCAGTACTCCAGAAGCCCTCAGAGGAAAGGATGGATTGGAAATCCAACACCTCTTAGCAGGTAGGGGACAAAACACACTCGCTATCCCCTGGACGGATTGGGGAAGTCCTCTGCCTGAGTCCCACCATTGAAGGAAGCAAGCCCCACTCGAACAGGGACTAGATCTGCAGGAGGAAGAAATCCCTGCGTCTGCAACTTCGTCAATTGACTATGGGACACAGAATACCTCTCCCACTCACCTTTCTCTGAGCTGGAACGAGCGGAGGAGATGGGAATGCTAGCCATGCTGGAATGGTTTCTCCTAAGCAGTCTCCGGGGCTTTCTTATGCATGGTGCCAAATGGATCTAGGATCCAATCTCTTTAAATAGGCACTCTGCCTTGGATTGATGGGGTGTTATTTGCAATCCCTGACCTTCCACATTTGCTCAACACGGGGAAGATGAAAATTACTTAAGGCGCAGAAGCCAAGGATGCGGCATTGGATCAATGGCCAAATACGTTACTTGGAGATCATTGAAGGAGGAACCCGCCTTGCAATGCCGAAGATAATATGTGTGACGAACACCTCGCTATTGAAGACTGGTTCGGGGGCTACTGAGGAGTCCTGGACTAAGGGGTCCTCGGGCGTCCGGCCTGTTATCCATGGACCAGACTGATGGGCTATGAAGACATGAAGACCGAAGAACATACTTGTGTCCAGATTGGACTCTCCTTGGCGTGGAAGGCAAGCTTGGCGACCAACTATGAAGATTCCTTCTTATGTAACCGACTGTATGTAAACCCTAGATCCCCCTGGTGTCTATATAAACCAGAGGGGCTAGTCTGGAAAGCACACATTACCATAGTCATATAGGCTAGACTTCTAGGGTTTAGCCATTACGATCTCTTGGTAGATCAACTCTTGTAATACTCATATTCATCAAGATCAATCAAGCAGGAAGTAGGGTATTACCTCCATAGAGAGGTCCCGAACATGGGTAAACATCGTGTCCCCCGTCTCCTGTTACCATCGATCCTAGACGCACAGTTCGGGACCCCCTACCCGAGATCCGCCGGTTTTGACACCGACACCCACACCCTGGCCACGAGGGTGGGGGTAAACCCTACCCCCCTGGGCGCGCCCCCCTGCCTCGTGGGCCCCCTGGCAGGCCTCCGGTGCCCATCTTCTGCTATATGAAGTCTTTTACCCTGGAAAAAATCATAAGCAAGCTTTCGGGAAGAAACTCCGCCGCCACGAGGCGGAACCTTGGCGGAACCAATCTAGGGCTCCGGTAGAGCTGTTCTGTCGAGGAAACTTCCCTCTGGGAGGGGGAAATCATCGCCATCGTCAACGATCCTCTCATCGGGAGGGGGTCAATCTTCATCAACATCTTCACCAGCACCATCTCCTCTAAAACCCTAGTTCATCTCTTGTATCCAATCTGTGTCCCACAGCCTCAGATTGGTACCTGTGGGTTGCTAGTAGTGTTGATTACTCCTTGTAGTTGATGCTAGTTGGTTTATTTGGTGGAAGATCATATGTTCAGATCCTTTTTGCATATTAATACTATTATGATTATGAACATGAATATGATTTGTGAGTAGTTACGTTTGTTCCTGAGGACATGGGAGAAGTCTTGCTATACGAAGTCATGTGAATTTGGTATTCGTTCGATATTTTGATGAGATGTATGTTGTCTTTCCTCTAGTGGTGTTATGTGAACGTCAACTACATGACACTTCACCATTATTTGGGCCTAGAGGAAGGCATTGGGAAGTAATAAGTAGATGATGGGCTGCTAGAGTGACAGAAGCTTAAACCCTAGTTTATGCGTTGCTTTGTAAGGGGCTGATTTGGATCCATATGTTTCATGTTGTGGTTAGGTTTACCTTAATACTTCTTTTGTAGTTGCGGATGCTTGCAATAGGGGTTAATCATAAGTGGGATGCTTGTCGAAGAAAGGACAGTACCCAAGCACCATTCCACCCACATACCAAATTATCAAAGTAACGAACGCGAATCATATGAGCGTGGTGAAAACTAGCTTGACGATAATTCCCATGTGTCCGCGGGAGTGCTTTTCTCTATATAAGATTTTGTCCAGGCTTATCCTTTGCTAAAAAAAAGGATTGGGCCATCTTGCTGCACCTTGCTTACTTTCATTACTTGTTACCCGTTACAAATTACCTTATCACAAAACTATCTATTACCGATAATTTCAGTGCTTGCAGAGAATACCTTGCTGAAAACTGCTTATCATTTCCTTCTACTCCTCGTTGGGTTCAACACTCTTACTTATTGAAATGACTACGACAGATCCCCTATACTTGTGGGTCATCACCGACCAATGTGGCGCAGGACGGAACCGAACGAAGGGCCTCACCTCGACCCACCGGACCTCACGCGATGACACACCCTCTGCCCCCATGTCTCGTTATCTTCTCACACCCACACATACCAACACACACACCACACACAAAAAAATATTCTCCTGGTGCCTCTATCCACTCCCCCCATGCATATACACACTCAAGGGAATCTCTCGCTGTGACGTCATATTCGTCTCTCTCTTTCTCTCTCTAGACCACTCTCATTTCTCATGCTATCTCTTCCCATGCCCCCCCGCCAGCCCCTCTATCCATGCCTCTTTCGAATACGTAATACACACACATACATCTCTAGACCCTGCCAAATGCATCGACTAGACATTCACACATGTTACATCACGTACCCCATTGATCTAAAAAACCCTCTCATCACGTTTATTTCGTATACAACATTCCTTTTGAATAAAGTTTGGCCAAAAAATTATTTTAGAATTTCTACATATATACAACATTACAAAGTTATATGGAGGAGTATGAACGCTAATTTGCATTGCATGGTGCCCACAATGATAATTATTCCGCACTGTGAATTTGTATATTTTTATACTATATATAAAGTTAGTCATAATAAAGAGAAACGAAGAGCATCTCTCTCTCCATCGCATAGCCCCCCCCTCTATGCCCCTTTCACGTACGCACACAAACTATCTCCAGGTCCTCTAAAAGTAACCCCCAGCACATTCACGCATGTTTCATCTTTCTCTCGTGATATATATAGTGGCGATCATTGTATTTGAAGAGAAAGCACGATACGTACATTGGACTTCAGAATCCACTCATTACGGTCACCATTTACGTTTTGTGGTTATTATACAGTCACGGCTCACTGTACAACTATGTATTTGCTCAAGACACGACTAGTTCACCAGTTAAACGCTCCACGTGGCACCTCTAGTGTTGCATCACATTATCTCACTACCATCGGGCCCACCAGTCGGCTTGTATCTACTCTACATCTACACTCTTATAAAATACACTCTTATAAAAAAACAGAGTTGGTGATGATGGTGTGTCTGCCATCCTGCAATATAGGTCGTCCGATTTATATCTGACAGATAGGAAAGAAACTATGGCAATTTTGCAAAAAGGTACCCACACACCTTTCCACATTTGCAAATAAGGCCTTACCTCGTTCATCCTTTTCTCTCACAAGATAAACTAGTCATATGTAACACCCCCAGTGTCATGCAACAGTAACCTCTGTGTTTAAGATAATCATTTTTCCCAAACAGTTCTTAATCACCTTTGTTCAATATCCCATTTGAAATTCCAGTCAATTCAAATTCAAGTGAAGTTTGAAGTTGCTCAAAAGTTGGTGGAAAAATGTTTATCATTTGCCAAAAATTCCATAACAATTATTTGTTAAGGAACACAACATCACTTTTGTCCAAACATGAGCATCATCATTTATAACAACACCAATTCAGCATTTTTAAATGCTATCCTATCTATGAAAAATACCAAATGAATTCTTCTGGTCTCCAAAATATTTGTGGCACTGCCTAAGATCACTGATATGTCTCCAACATATCTATAATTTTTGATTGTTCCGTGCTATTCTATATTCTGTTTTGGATGTTTAATGGGCTTTATTATACACTTTATTATTATTTTTGGGAGAAGCCATTAGTGAAACCTATGGCCCCTGTAATACTTATGCGATCTTGAGAGAAGCCACTAGTGAAACCTATGCCCCCCGGGTCTATTTTCCATCATATTAATCTTCCGTCAACTAGCTATATTTGTCGCCGTTTATTTTGCAATCTTTACTTTTAATCATTATCATAAAAATACCAAAAATATTATCCTATCATCTCTATCAGATCTCACTTTTGCAAGTGGCCGTGAAGGGATTAACAACCCCTTTATCACGTTGGTTGCAAGGTTCTTATTTGTTTGTGTAGGTACAAGGGACTTGTGTGTGTCCTCCTACTGGATTGATACCTTGGTTCTCAAAAACTGAGGGAAATACTTACGCTACTTTGTTGCATCACCCTTTCCTCTTCAAAGGAAAAACCAACGCATGCTCAAGAGGTAGCAAGAAGGATTTGTGGCGCCGTTGCCAGGGAGGTGTGCACCAAGTCAAGTCAAGATTTGATCTCCCGACAATGAGCCATTTCTGGCGCCGTTGCCGGTGAGTCTATGCACAAGTCAAGACATACCAAGTACCCATCACAACCTCTTATCCCTCGCATTACATTATTTGCCATTTGCCTCTCATTTTCCTCTCCTCCACTTCACCCTTGCCGTTTTATTCGCCCTCTTTTTCCGTTCGCCTCTTTTTCGCTTGCTTCTTGTTTGCTTGTCTGTTGGATTGCTTGCTTGTCACGATGGCTCAAGACAATACTAAATTGTGTGACTTTGCCAATACCAACAACAATGATTTTCTTAGCACTCCGATTGCTCCTCTTACCAATGTTGAATCTTGTGAAATTAATGCTGCTTTGCTGAATCTTGTCATGAAAGATCAATTCGTCGGCCTTCCTAGTGAAGATGCCGCTACCCATCTAAATAGCTTTGTTGATTTGTGTGATATGCAAAAGAAGAAATATGTGGACAATGATATTGTTAAATTGAAGCTATTTCCTTTTTCGCTTAGAGATCGTGCTAAAACTTGGTTTTTGTCTTTGCCTAAAAATAGTATTAATTCTTGCAATAAGTGCAAAGATGCTTTTATCTCTAAGTATTTTCCTCCCGCTAAGATCATCTCTCTTAGAAATGATATTATGAATTTTAAGCAACCTGATCATGAACATGTTGCACAAGCTTGGCAGATAATGAAATTAATGATACGTAATTGCCCTACACATGGTTTAAATTTATGGATGATTATACAGAAAATTTATGCCGGATTGAATTTTGCTTCTAGAAATCTTTTAGATTCGGCCGCGGGAGGCACTTTTATGGAAATCACTTTAGGAGAAGCTACTAAACTCCTAGATAATATTATGGTTAATTATTCTCAATGGCACACTGAAAGATCTACTAGTAAAAAGGTACATGCAATTGCAGAAGTTAATGTTTTGAATGGAAAGATGGATGAACTTATGAAATTATTTGCTAATAAGAGTGTTTCTTCTGATCCCAATGATATGCCTTTGTCCACTTTGATTGAGAATAATAATGAATCTATGGATGTGAATTTTGTTGGTAGGAATAATTTTGGTAACAACGCTTATAGAGGAAACTTTAATCCTAGGCCGTATCCTAGTAATTCCTCTAATAATTATGGTAATTCTTACAACAACTCTTATGGAAATTTTAATAATATGCCCTCTGATTTTGAGACTAGTGTTAAAGAATTTATGATTTCCCAAAAGAATTTCAATGCTTTACTTGAGGAAAAATTGCCTAAGATTGATGAGTTGGCTAGGAACGTGGATAGAATTTCTCTTGATGTTGATTCTTTGAAACTTACATCTATTCCACCTAAGCATGATATCAATGAGTCTCTCAAAGCTCTGAGCATTTCCATTGATGAGTGCAAAGAAAGAACCGCTAGGATGCGTGCTAAGAAAGATTGCTTCATGAAAGCGTGTTCTTCTAGTTTTCATGATAATAAGGATGAAGATCTAAAGGTAATTGATGTTTCCCCTATTAAATATTTGTTTTTCAATATGAATCTTGATAATGATGGGACTCGAGATGAGTCAACTTTAGTTAAAAGGCGTCCAATTGATCCAGAGTTTTTAGATATGGATGCAAATTTTGGTAAAAGTGGGATTGAAGAGGTCAAAACTTTACGTAGCAATGAACCCACTATTTTGGATTTCAAGGAATTTAATTATGATAATTGTTCTTTAACAGATTGTATTTCCTTGTTGCAATCCGTGCTAAATTCTCCGCATGCTTATAGTCAAAATAAGGCTTTTACTAAACATATCGTTGATGCTCTAATGCAATTTTATGAAGAAAAGCTTGAATTGGAGGTTTCTATCCCTAGAAAACTTTATGATGAGTGGGTACCTACTATTAAAATTAAAATTAAAGATCATGAATGCTATGCTTTGTGTGATTTGGGTGCTAGTGTTTCCACTATTCCAAAAACTTTGGGTGATTTGTTGGGTTTCCATGAATTTGATGATTGTTCTTTAAACTTGCACCTTGCGGATAACACCATAAAAAACCTATGGGAAGAATTAATGATGTTCTTATTGTTGCAAATAGGAATTATGTGCCCGTAGATTTCATTGTTCTTGATATAGATTGCAATCCTTCATGTCCTATTATTCTTGGTAGACCTTTCCCTATAACGATTGGTGCAATTATTGATATGAAGGAAGGGAATATTAGATTCCAATTTTCGCTAAGGAAAGGCATGGAACACTTTCCTAGAAAGAAAATTAAATTACCTTACGAATCTATTATGAGATCCACTTATGGATTGCATGCCAAAGATGGCAATACCTAGATCTGTCCTTGCTTTTATGCCTAGCTAGGGGCGTTAAACGATAGCGCTTGTTGGGAGGCAACCCAATTTTATTTTAGTTTCTTGCTTTTTGGTTCTGTTTAGTAATAAATAATCCATATAGCTTCTGGTTAGATGTGTTTTTGTGTTTTATTTAGTGTTTGTGCCAAGTAGAACCTTTGGGAAGACTTGGGTGAAGTCTTTTTGATCTTGCTGTAAAAAACAGAAACTTTAGCGCTCACGAGATTAGTTACAACTTTTTACTGGAGAGTGATATTTAGTTTATTCTTTTGGCAGATGAGCAATAGATAAATTCCTCACGTCAAACAATTTATTTTAGAATTTTTTGAGTTCTAGAAGTTGCGTAAGGAACAGATTACTACCTAATGTTCTATTTTTGACAGGTTCTGTTTTCGTGTGCTGTTTGCTTATTTTGATGAATCTATGGCTAGTTTCGGAGGTTATGAACCATAGAGAAGTTGGAATACAGTAGGTTTAACACCAATATAAATAAAGAATGAGTTCATTACAGTACCTTGAAGTGGTGTTTTGTTTTCTTTCGCTAACGGAGCTCACAAGATTTTCTGTTATGTTTTGTGTTGTGAAGTTTTCAAGTTTTGGGTAAAGATTTGATCGATTATGGAATAAGGAGTGTCAAGAGCCTTAGATTGGGGATTCCCAAGGCACCCAATGTAGTGACCAGACCTCAAACAGTCTGATCTCTATGCTCCGGTGTCATCCCTGGATCAGTAATGCTGACACCACACAGTACTCGGAGGATTTATAGCAGAGTAGCAATAACACACTTATTACATCGAGTGTCTCAAAAGAGAACTTAAAACAATAAATATGGCTTAAGGCCATCTAATAACGATAACAGCGGAAGGCTTGGAAGATAAGTGAGTCCATCAACTCCAACGGCATCACTGAGTATAGAACCACGACCTAAAACTTCCTCAATCGTCGTCTGAAAAGTCTGCAACATTAACATTGCAGCCCGAAAACGGGTCAGCACATGGAATACGCTGGCAAGGTAACACATAGAGAGTAATGGAATGCAACAACTATACTATATGCATATTTGGCTGGTGGAAAGCTCTATGGTTACAGTTTTTGCGTAAAGCCAATTTTTCCCTACTTCAAAGGAATAAAATTAATTACTATCATGGTGGTTGTGAAACATTGAGAATGGTTGACAGCATTCTCAATCCCAATTAAGTAACATCATTAAAATCCCACAAAATTAATTTAGAGTAACATGTTGAGATTCACATGATAATCAAGGTACTAGATACTCAAGATGTCCATAACCGGGGACACGGCTAACCATGATTAGTTTGTTACACTCTGCAGAGGTTTGCGCACTTTTCCCCACAAGACTCGATCGCCTCCGTTTGGTTTCTCGCACTACATGGTGTTTGAGAAACGGATGACCGAGACACAGTCTTTCAGAAGCGCTAGCACCTTACGACGAATAGACCGGTACACCTACTTTCCCCTACATGTGCTAGTCTACCCTGTAAGAGTTCGCACAACTTACTCAACTATGCCAGAGCCCATAATGGCTTGTGGCTGCACACGGAAGTTTCTAGTATGAATAATCTCATGATCCCTTTGAGCCTGGGTGGTGGTCCAAGAAAACAGGCAAGCCCTGGTAACCCCAGGTGCCTCAATCCACCCAGATGTGTGTTAGGTTGCCACCTTAGATAAACCCTTAATTAACAATCTCACATCAGTCATGGATTTCACTCACCCAATCCACGTCTACTAGCATAGCATGGCATAATAAGCAAACGTAGAAGTAACTCCCAAAGGTTTGGTAATAAACAGGTAATAGGTACTACCTCATCTACATCCCATCCCACAATTTAATTAGATACTAATCATGCAATGTGTGAGGATTGATCTAATGCAATAAAACTGGGTTGTAGAAAAGGTATGATCAAAGTGTTACTTGCCTTGCTGATGATCCGCGTAACCTAAAGATTCGAAGTAACAAGCGGCACACTCCGGGTATTCTATCGCAGACAAACAACAAGCATACAATAAGTACTCATCTAATGCACAGGTAAAACTCAAATAGAAGATCTAACCAGAAAGTTCAACTTAAGAACCCTGGTTTGCAGAAAGAATCAAAATCGAACGAAGCAAAAGAAATCAAACGGCGAAAGAAAACAACTTCGTTCTAGTAATCTGGATCTAGGGTAAATTTTACAGTAGCAAAAACTTGTTTAAGTTGATTATTCGGAAAGAGGGTTTTGAGACGAAACTCCAGGCGCTTGAATCGCCTGATTCCGATAAACGAGCGAAAAGTTATACTAAAACGAAAATCGGATCAGAAATCGCGATCAGAAAATAACCGCGGAAAATCCGACGAAAAAGAAAAACGACGAACAGAAAAAAAATTAACAGCACGGAAAACGAGGCGGCGGCGAAAGGCGCGCGGCTCCGGCGGCGGCGGCGGCGGGCGGCGGCGGCGGCAGGGCTGGGGCTAGGGTTAGGGTTAGGGTTTAGGCGGCGGCTGGGCCCTCCTTGGGCTGGCTCGGGCGCTATTTAAAGGCCCCGGGCGGAGGTTTCCTGGCCGGTTACGGCCCGGAGTCGGTTACGTGTTTTTTTAGAATAATTCTGCTCGGAAGAAAAATAAAAAAGAAATACTAAACGGACTCCAAAAATCATGAAATAAATTTTGCCGGGTTCCTAAAATCAAGCCCGATAAAGTGAACATTTATCTGGGCCCAAACTACAACTTTAAAAAACGCGCATTTTTCCTAAATTCAAATAAAAATACCGAAAAACTCCGAAATAAAACTTATTTGATTTTTTATTAAATCCTCAATATTTCTATATTTTGGGAAAGTCATTTTATTCCCTTCTCTCATATTTTTGTAATAGAAATAATTGATGATAAAATAAATAAAATCAAATGATCATGTTTACATAATTTGAGAAAACTCAAATATGTAAATAACGAAATCCCCAACTCTCTCCGTAGGTCCTTGAGTTGCTTAGGATTTTCTAGGATCAAAACCAAAAGCAAAATAAAATATGATATGCATGATGACCTAATGTATAACATTCCAAATTGAAAATTTGGGATGTTACAAACCTACCCCCCTTAAGATGAATCTCGCCCTCGAGATTCGGGTTGGCTAGAAAATAGGTGAGGGTGGTCTTTGAGCAAATCTTCCTGTCGCTCCCAGGTGGCTTCATCCTCCGTGTGGTGGCTTCACTGAACTTTGCAAAACTTGATAACCTTGCTGCGAGTAACTCGGCTGGCAAACTCAAGAATCTTGACTGGTTTCTCCTGATAGGTCAAATTTTTATCCAACTGAATTGCTTCCAATGGCACTGTGTCTCTCAAAGGTATGTCAGTCATCTCCGCGTGACACTTCTTCAACTGAGAAACGTGAAACACATCATGCACTCCGGCCAATCCTTCTGGCAATTCCAACTTGTAGGCCACTTCTCCCATACGCTCCAAAACTCGTTATGGTCCTACAAATCATGGCGCTAACTTCCCCTTAACTCCAAAACGCTTAATCCCTCGAAGTGGGGATACTCGAAGATAAGCTCTATCTCCGACTTCGTAAACTGTCTCCTTGCATTTAGAATCTGCGTAGCTCTTCTGCCTGGACTGGGCTACCTTGAGCCTATCGCGAATCAACTTCACCTTCTATTCAGACTCTTTAATCAAATCTGGTCCAAACAACTGACGGTCTCCAACTTTGTCCCATGACAACGGTGTCCTGCACCTCCTTCCGTACAAAGCTTCGAAAGGTGCTATCTTCAAACTGGTCTGATAGCTATTATTGTAGGAAAACTCTGCATATGGCAAATTATCGTCCCAACTAGAACCATAATCCAGCGCACAAGCTCTCAGCATATCCTCCAAAATCTGATTGACTCTCTCAGTCTGTCCATCTGTCTGCGGATGAAAAGCTGTACTAAATTCTAACCTGGTACCTAAAGTCTCATGCAACTGCTTCCAGAACTTCGAGGTAAACTAGGTTCCTCTATCTGATATGATGCTCCTCGGAACTCCATGCAAACATACGATCCTGGTCATGTATATCTTTGCCAACTTAGCACTGGTGTAAGTGGTCTTTACTGGGATGAAATGTGCTACCTTCGTTAATCGATCAACTACAACCCAAATCGAGTCATAGCCTGAACGAGTCCTTGGTAATCCCGTGATAAAATCCATGCCTAGCTTATCCCACTTCCATTCGGGTATCGGCAATGGTTGCAACAATCCTGCTGGCTTCTGATGCTCTGCCTTAACTCTCTGGCATACATCACAAACTGCTACATACTCCGCAATATCCTTCTTCATTATGGTCCACCAGAAAATATCCTTCAAATCCAAATACATCTTGGTATTTCCTGGGTGAATCGAATACGGTGAATCATGGGCCTCTTGCAAAATCAACTTTCTGACCTCCGGGTTGTTGGGCACGTAAACACGGTCTTCAAACCATAGGGTGTCGTGCTCATCCTCACGAAATCCTTTAGCTTTTCCTTTGCTCAGTTTCTCCTTTATAGCGGCAATCTCTTTGTCAGTTTTCTGAGCTTCTCTGATTCTATCCATCAAAGTTGACTGAATTTCCAATGCTGCTACATAGCCTCTCGGAACTATTTCTAAACATAGTTCACGAAGATTTCCTGCTAACTCCTTGGGTATTTCTCCCGTCATTAGTGTATTGACATGACTCTTACGGCTCAATGCATCCGCTACTACATTAGCTTTTCCGGGATGGTAATGCAATTTCATATCATAATCCTTGATGAGCTCCAACCATCTCCTTTGTCTGAGATTCAACTCCTTCTACGTGAAAATGTACTTCAAACTCTTATGATCCGTGTACACCTCACAATGATTTCCAATGAGGAAATGTCTCCATGTCTTCAACGCATGCACTACGGCTGCTAACTCCAAATCATGCGTAGCATAATTCAATTCGTGAGGCTTCAGTTGTCGTGAAGCATACGAAACAACTCTTCCTTCCTGCATAAGCACTGCTCCAAGTCCTCGACGTGAAGCGTCGTAATACACCTCATAATCCTTGGTCTGATCTGGCAAAATCAACACTGGTGAGGTAACCAAACGTTTCTTCAACTCCTGGAAACTTGCCTCACACTCCTCAGTCCATTTGAACTTAGTATCCTTCTTCAACAACTCCGTCATAGGCTTTGCAATCTTTGAGAAATTCTCAATAAATCTCCGGTAGTATCCTGCGAGTCCAAGAAAACTCCGGATCTCTCCAACTGTTGTTGGTGCTTCCCACTTGGTCACGGTTTCATCTTTAGCGGGATCTACTACTATACCTTCTCCAGATATAACATGTCCGAGGAATCCTACTTCCTTCAACCAAAATTCACATTTGCTAAACTTGGCATATAATTGGTGTTCTCTGAGCTTTCCAAGTACCAAACGCAAATGCTCCTTATGTTCCTCTTCATTCTTCGAATATACCAGGATATCATCAATGAACACTACGACGAACTTATCCAAAAACTCCATAAACACTTTGTTTATCATGTTCATAAAATAGGCAGGCGCGTTAGTCAGTCCAAATGACATAACGGTATACTCATACAGCCCATACCTGGTGGTAAAAGCTGTCTTAGGAATATCCTGTTCTTGAATCTTCAACTGGTGGTATCCTGATCGCAAATCGATCTTGGAAAATACCTTAGCTCCTTGCAATCGATCAAATAGATCGTTGATCATTGGTAGTGGGTACTTGTTCTTGATTGTTACTTCGTTCAATCCTCGATAATCAACAACCATCCTTAACGATCCATCCTTCTTCTCCACTAAAAGTACTGGTGATCCCCAAGGCGAAGAACTTGGGCGAATATATCCCTTATCCAGTAACTCCTTAATCTGCTTCTTAATTTCCACCAAATCTTTTGCTGGCATCCTATATGGTCTCTTTGATATTGGCCCAGTGCCTGGCAATAGCTCAATCAAAAACTCAATGTCTCTATCCGGTGGCATGCCTGGCAACTCTTCGGTAAATACATCAGGAAAATCCTTTACCACTGGTACTTCCTCCTGCACAACTCCTGTTAAGGAATTTACTTGAGTCCTGTTTGGCGCATGTCGGGATACATACTTGATCCTTCTTCCTTCTGGCGTTGTGAGCAAAATTGTATTACTGGCACAATCGATGTTTCCCCCATACATCGACAGCCAATCCATACCAAGAATCACATCCAGTCCTTGGGATTCCAAAATAATTAAATTCGTTGGGAAAACATGCCTTCCTATACTTAATGGCACTTGAAAACATCCTTGACTGGCCATGTGCTCCGCTCCTGGTGAGCTTACTAGCATAGGTGTTTTAAGAATCCTAGTGGGCAAACTATACTTTTCCACAAATCCCCTTGATATGTATGAATGCGATGCACCAGTATCAAAAAGAACGAGTGCGGTAAATGACTTAACCAAAAACTTACCTATTACTGCATCGGGCTGAGCGTCAACCTCCTCCACATTAACGTGGTTCACCTGTCCCCTGTTGAAAGGGTTTGGCTTCTTCCCAGAACTCACATTGCCATTTTGTCCTTCCGGACAGTCATTTGCATAATGTCCTAGCTTCGAACACTTATAGCAAGTGACGTGGCTCAAATCCTTCTTGGCTGGGGTTGATGGGGTGCTGCGGTTCTGTCCATTGCTTCCTCCATTCCCATTACCATTCTTGGTGCCATTGTGATTGTGCGAGCTACCTACTCCATGGGTATGCTGAAAATGTCCTCCCGGTCTAGGGGTAAAACGAGGCTTCTGCTGAGCTCCTGAATTATACTTCCCTTGTCCATACTTCCTCTTGCGGTTCTCAATTTGCTGCTACTTCCCTTCAATCATAAGAGCACGATCTACCAACTCCTGGTAGTTGTTGAAAGTGGCTACCATCAACTGCATACTCAACTCATCATTCAATCCTTCCAGGAATTTCTCCTGCTTAGCTGCATCCGTAGCAACGTCATCTGGGGCATAACGTGCTAGCTTACTAAACTCCTCCACATACTGGCCAACTGTCCGTCCTCCTTGGCGCAAGTTATGAAACTCACGCTTCTTCATGGCCATTGCTCCTACTAAAACATGGGCAGTATGAAAAGCCTGCTGAAACTAGTCCCATGTGACAGTGTCGACTGGGAAGGTGGCTGTGAAATTCTCCCACCAAGATGCTGCGGGTCCTTCTAACTAATGTGCGGCAAACTTCACCTTCTCCACATCCGTGCATCCTGCTGTGGTCAACTCCCTAGCTATCTTGCGGAGCCAATCATCTGCTACTATCGGCTCGGTGCTACTGGAAAACACCGGCGGATCCAGCCTAAGAAAATGGGCTAAGGGGTCAACAGGTGGTGGTGGTGGTGGGTTGTTGTTGTTGTTCCCTTGATTCTGATTCTGAACTAGTAACTGCATCAGGGTGTTCTGCTGCTGGATCAACTGGGTGAGCTCCGGCGGAAAAGCAAATCCGGGTTCACGTCTCGGAGGCATCTGAGGTTTAGAAAAGATGAGATATAAGAATAGAGGGGGTCTAAAGGGAAAACACTACCCATATGCACATGAGGCAAAAGCACACAATTCACTTCAATCAATCAAACAAAGGCATACAATCGATCTAGCTATCGCAAAAGTGCTCGGACTACTATATTTACATGGTGGACTACTACTACTGATGAGGTGGTCTACTAGAAATATTCTATGGTTGTAGACTCCATGATATCTGCTCCTGCTTCATCAACATAGTCACCATTGCTACTATCTTGTTCCGAGTCGGTGCCATCAATGATGATGTAGTCTTCCGGGCTAATCTCCTTGGGTTCCTCGTCTTCATCTATTGGTGTTGGGCCTCCCATAAATATTCCAATCTTCTTGATCAGATCGTCATTCTTCTCCACCAATACTTCAATTTCTTCTTCATAATCTTCACGTGTAGCCTTGAGTTCTTCCTCCAGTTCCTTAATTCTAGTCTTAGCCTTCTTCAGATCTATCATGTCGCCGCACATCTGATTCTCCTGTCGTCGAATGTGCTGATTTAACTCCTGAATAAAAGCTGCAATTGATCTATCTTTCCTGGTGCTGATCATCTCCCAGTGTTCATTTCGGCGCCCACAAATATGGTAGATAGTATCCTTGAGATCCTTGCGGTAGACTTCTCCAATGCGTCCCATGGCGATGTGAGCTGCCATGCTCTTTCCTAGACTCCAAGTTGGTGCATCAAAAGAAAACTCTATGGGCTCAATGACTGGCATGAACGTCCTTCCTGGTACTTGAACTTGAATCATCCAGCGCTCTTCTTCAGGTAAAGTGGCGTTGTAGGTTCCCGTGAAGCTTGGTATTCCTATGTTCAGGTATCTAGTGACTTCCTTCAAGTGGCGTCCAAAGGGTGTATCTTCATCTGGTTGTGTGAACTTGTTCCTTGCATCCGCCATCCTAAAGAGTAGAAAAGATGAGAAGTCAGAAGAGAAGAGAGTGAGCTAGGTCTTTAGCTTAGTGGTCGTGTCCTACAGTCAGCGTGTGCTCTGATACCATCTCTGTAGCGACCAGACCTCAAACAGTCTGATCTCTGTGCTCCAGTGTCATCCCTGGATCAGTAATGCTGACACCACACAGTACTCGGAGGATTTATAGCAGAGTAGCAATCACACACTTATTACATCGAGTGTCTCAAAAGAGAACTTAAAACAATAAATATGGCTTAAGGCCATCTAATAATGATAACAGCGGAAGCCTTGGAAGATAAGTGAGTCCATCAACTCCAACGGCATCACTGAGTATAGAACCACAACCTAAAACTTCCTCAATCATCGTCTGAAAATTCTGCAACATTAACGTTGCAGCCCGAAAACGGGTCAGCACATGGAATACACTGGCAAGGTAACACATAGAGAGTAATGGAATGCAACAACTATACTATATGCATATTTGGCTGGTGGAAAGCTCTATGGTTACAGTTTTTGCATAAAGCCAATTTTTCCCTACATCAAAGGAATAAAATTAATTACTATCATGGTGGTTGTGAAACATTGAGAATGGTTGACAGCATTCTCAATCCCAATTAAGTAACATCATTAAAATCCCACAAAATTAATTTAGAGTAACATGTTGAGATTCACATGATAATCCAGGTACTAGATACTCAAGATGTCCATAACCGGGGACACGGCTAACCATGATTAGTTTGTTACACTCTGCAGAGGTTTGCGCACTTTTCCCCACAAGACTCGATTGCCTCCGTTTGGTTTCTCGCACTACATGGTGTTTGAGAAACGGATGACCGAGACACGGTCTTTCAGAAGCGCTAGCACCTTACGACGGATAGACCGGTACACCTACTTTCCCCTACATCTGCTAGTCTACCCTGTAAGAGTTCGCACAACTTACTCAACTATGCCAGAGCCCATAATGGCTTGTGGCTGCACACGGAAGTTTCTAGTATGAATAATCTCATGATCCCTTTGAGCCTGGGTGGCGGTCCAAGAAAACAGGCAAGTCCTGGTAACCCCAGGTGCCTCAATCCACCCAGATGTGTGTTAGGTTGCCACCTTAGATAAACCCTTAATTAACAATCTCACATCTGTCATGGATTTCACTCACCCAATCCACGTCTACTAGCATAGCATGGCATAACAAGCAAACGTAGAAGTAACTCCCAACGGTTTGGTAATAAACAGGTAATAGGTACTACCTCATCTACATCCCATCCCACAATTTAATTAGATCCTGATCATGCAATGTGTGAGGATTGATCTAATGCAATAAAACTGGGTTGTAGAAAAGGTATGATCAAAGTGTTACTTGCCTTGCTGATGATCCACGTAACCTAGAGATTCGAAGTAACAAGCGGCGCACTCTGGGTATTCTATCGCAGACAAACAACAAGCATACAATAAGTACTCATCTAATGCACAGGTAAAACTCAAATAGAAGATCTAACCAGAAAGTTCAACTTAAGAACCCTGGTTTGCAAAAAGAATCAAAATCGAACGAAACAAAAGAAATCAAACGGCGAAAGAAAACAACTTCATTCTAGTAATCTGGATCTAGGGAAAATTTTATAGTAGCAAAAACTTGTTTAAGTTGATTATTCGGAAAGAGGGTTTCGAGACGAAACTCCAAGCGCTTGAATCGCCCGATTCCGATAAACGAGCGAAAAGTTATACTAAAACGAAAATCGGATCAGAAATCACGATCAGAAAATAACCGCGGAAAATCCGACGAAAAAGAAAAACGACGAACAGAATTTTTTTAACAGCACGGAAAACGAGGTGGCGGCGAACCTCGAAAGGCGCGCGGCTCCGGCGGCGGCGGCGGCTGGGCTGGGGCTAGGGTTAGGGTTAGGGTTTAGGTGGCGGTGGCTGGGCTCTCCTCGGGCCGGCTCGGGTGCTATTTAAAGCCCCCGGGAGGAGGTTTCCTGGCCGGTTACGGTCCGGAGTCGGTTAAGCGTTTTTTTAGAATAATTCCGCTCGGAAGAAAAATAAAAATAAATACTAAACGGACTCCAAAAATCATGAAATAAATTTTGCCGGGTTCCTAAAATCAAGCCCGATAAAGTGAACATTTATCTGGGCCCAAACTACAACTTTGAGAAACGCGCATTTTTCCTAAATTCAAATAAAAATACCGAAAAACTTTGAAATAAAACTTATTTGATTTTTTATTAAATCCTCAATATTTCTATATTTTGGGAAAGTCATTTTATTCCCTTCTCTCATATTTTTGTAATAGAAATAATTGATGATAAAATAAATAAAATCAAATGATCCTGTTTACATAATTTGAGAAAACCCAAATATGTAAATAACGAAATCCCCAACTCTCTCCGTAGGTCCTTGAGTTGCTTAGGATTTTCTAGGATCAAAACCAAAAGCAAAATAAAATATTATATGCATGATGACCTAATGTATAACATTCCAAATTGAAAATTTGGGATGTTACACTCCAAGGTAATATTCAAGGACAACCCAAAATCCCAAGCTTGGGGATGCCCCGGAAGGCTTTACTTGGAGCTATATTTTTATTCACCACATGATATGTGTTTTGCTTGGGGCGTCTTGTATGATTTGAGTCTTTACTTTTTAGTTCACCACAATCTTCCTTGCTGTACACACCTTTTGAGAGAGACACACATTAATCGGAATTTATTAGAATACTCTATGTGCTTCACTTATATCTTTTAAGCTAAACAATTTTGCTCTAGCGCTTCACTTATATATTTTAGAGCATGGTGGTGGTTATATTTTATAGAAATTATTGATCTCTCATGCTTCATTTATATTATTTTGAGAGTCCTTTAGAACAGCATGGTAATTTGCTCTGGTTATAAAATTAGTCCTAGTATGATAGGCATCCAGGATTGATATAATAAAAACTTTCATATAAAGTGCATTGAATACTAAGAGAAGTTTGATACTTGATAATTGTTTTGAGATATGAAGATGGTGATATTAGAGTCATGCTAGTTGAGTAGTTGTGAATTTGAGAAATACTCGTTCTAAGGTTTGTGATTCTCGTAGCATGCACATATGGTGAACCATTATGTGATAAAGTCGGAGCATGATTTATTTATTGATTGTCTTCCTTATGAGCGGCGGTCAGGGACGAGCGATGGTCTTTTCCTACCAATCTATCCCCCTAGGAGCATGCGCGTAGTACTTCGTTTTGATAACTAATAGATTTATGCAATAAGTATGTGAGTTCTTTATGACTAATGTTGAGTCCATGGATTATACGCACTCTCACCCTTCCACCATTGCTAGCCTCTCTAGTACCGCGCACCTTTCGCCGGTATCATATACCCACCATATACCTTCCTCAAAACAGCCACCATACCTACCTATTATGGCAATTCCATAGCCATTCCGAGATGTATTGCCATGCAACTTACCACCGTTCCATTTATTATGACACGCTTCATCATTGTCATATTGCTTTGCATGATCATGTAGTTGACATTGTATTTGTGGCAAGGCCACCTTTATAATTCTTTCATACATGTCACTCTTGATTCATTGCATATCCCGGGACACCGCCGGAGGCATTCACATAGAGTCATATTTTGTTCTAAGTATCGAGTTGTAATTCTTGAGTTGTAAGTAGATAAAAGTGTGATGACCATCATTATTAGAGCATTGTCCCATGTGAGGAAAGCATGATGGAGACTATGAATCCCCCATAAGTCGGGATGAGAGTCCGGACGAAAGAAAAAAAAAGAGGCCCAAAAAAAGAGAAGGCCCAAATAAAAAAAGAGAGAAGGGACAATGTTACTATCCTTTTTCCACACTTGTGCTTCAAAGTAGCACCATGATCTTCATGATAGAGAGTCTCTTATTTTGTCAATTTCATATACTAGTGGGAACTTTACATTATATAACTTGGCTTGTACATTCCAATGATGGGCTTGCTCAAAATGCCCTAGGTCTTCGTGAGCAAGCGAGTTGGATGCACACCCACTTAGTTTCTTTTGTTGAGCTTTCATACACTTATAGCTCTAGTGCATCCGTTGCATGGCAATCCCTACTCACTCACATTGATATCTATTGATGGGCATCTCCATAGCCCATTGATATGCCTAGTTGATGTGAGACTATCTTCTCCTTTTTGTCTTCTCCACAACCACCATTCTATTCCACCTATAGTGCTATGTCCATGGATCACACTCATGTATTGCGTGAAGATTGAAAAAGTTTGAGAACATCAAAAGTATTAAATAATTGCTTAGCTTGTCATCGGGTTTGTGCATGATTTAAATACTTTGTTTGGTGACGATAGAGCATAGCCAGGCTATATGATTTTGTAGGGATAACTTTCTTCGGCCATGTTATTTTGAGAAGACATGATTGCTTTGTTAGTATGCTTGAAGTATTATTATTTTCATGTCAATATTAAACTTTTGTCTTGAATCTTTTGGATCTGAACATTCATGCCACAATAAAGAAAATTACATTGATAAATATGCTAGGTAGCATTCCACATCAAAAATTCTGTTTTTATCATTTACCCACTCGAGGACGAGAAGGAATTAAGCTTGGGGATGCTTGATACGTCTCCAACATATCTATAATTTTTGATTGTTCCATGCTATTATATATTCTGTTTTGGATGTTTAATGGGCTTTATTATACACTTTATTATAATTATTGGGACTAACCTACTAACCCAAGGCCGAGTGCAAATTGCTGTTTTTTGCCTATTTCAGTGTTTCGTAGAAAAGGAATCACTACTAGGGAAAAGCTTATAGGCAGACGCTTACTAGTAGCGAGGGTTTATAACCCTTGCTATTGCTACTTACTAGTAGCGCGGGTTTTTACCCCTCGCTACTACTAAGTTGATACTAGTAGAGCGGGTTTTTAACCCTCGCTACTACTAAGCGGTCTCTACCGTGCCCTCCCGGGACATGCCATAGTAGTAGCGAGGGGTACAAACCCGCGTTACTACTAAGTTGATAGTAGTAGCGCGGTTTTATACCCCTCGCTACTAATAAGTACGGGGTAGGTGAAATCCCCGTATCCTCAGCCGAATCCCTCCTCTCTCCCTCACTTTCCCCCTCTCTCAATTTCCTCGTCTCTCCCTCATACTCCAGCGGTGGCCGCCGCTGGTACACTATGCTTTCTTCCCCCCTCCCTCTCCGAGATCCCTCCGGTGGGCGGTCGTCGGAGCTCCTCGCCGCCGCCAAGATGCGGAAGTGCGACCTTGGCATCCTCCTCCTCGCCGCCTTCACCATCTTCTTCTTGCTCTAGGTCAGCCCTCCTCCTCCCCCCTCTCCGATTCGATCCGGAACGCTAGCTGACCCATCCCCCTCCTCCTTCGGCAGCACGAGGGCGACTTCTCATTCCGGGAGACGTGGACCACCTCCCGCCGCTGCTCGTCGCCGACCTCAACAGCGACGACCACCGCGAGGTGCTGCTCCCCACGCACGATGCCAATATGCAGGTCCTCTAGCTCCCAGCCCACGCCGGGCTGGCCTCCGCGGCCGCCCTCGACGGCTTCCATGAGGCACGCGTCATGGCCGAGATCTCCCTACTCCCAGCCAACGTGCGCGCGTCATAGGGTTGAGATTTTTTTTGGTTTTTCAAATTAATAGTAGTAGCGCGGGTCACAGACACGCGCTACTACTAACACACATACTAGTAGTGCGGGATGTACCGCGCTACTATTACTACTTAGCTGTAGCGCCGTAGTAGTAGCGCAGGCACCCGCGCTACTACAAGGCTTTTTCCTAGTAGCAAATATCAAACGGAGTCCAAACGGAATGAAACCTTCGGGAGAGTTATTTTTCGAACAAACGTGATCCAGAGGACTTGGAGTGGACGTCAAGAAACGAATGAGGAGGCCACGAGGCAGGGAGGTGCGCCTGCCCCCCTGGGCGCGCCCCCACCCTCATGGGCCCCTCGTAGCTCCACCGACCTACTTATTCCTCCTATATATACCTACGTACCCCGAAACCATCCAGGACCACCACGAAACCCTATTTCCACTGCCGCAACCTTCTGTACCCGTGAGATCCCATCTTGGGGCCTTTTCCGGCACTCCGCCGGAGGGGGCATCGATCATGGAGGGCTTCTACATCAACACCATAACCTCTCCAATGATGTGTGAGTAGTTTACCATAGACCTTCAGGTCCATATTTATTAGCTAGATGGCTTCTTCTCTCTCTTTGGATCTCAATACAAAGTTCTCCTCGATCTTCTTGGAGGTCTATTTGATGTAACGCTTTTTGCGGTGTGTTTGTCGAGATCCGATGAATTGTGGGTTTATGATCAAGATTATCTATTAACAATATTTGAATCTTCTCTGAATTCTTTTATGTATGATTGGTTATCTTCGCAAGTCTCTTCGAATTATCAGTTTGGTTTAGCCTACTAGATTGATCTTTCTTGAAATGGGAGAAGTGCTTAGGTTTGGGTTCAATCTTGCGTTGCTCGATCCCAGTGACAGTAGGGAAACGACACATATTGTATTGTTGCCATCGAGGATAAAAAGATGGGGTTTATATCATATTGCTTGAGTTTATCCCTCTACATCAGGTCATCTTACCTACTGCGTTACTCTGTTCTTATGAACTTAATACTCTAGATGCATGCTGGATAGCGGTCGATGTGTGGAGTAACAGTAGTAGATGCAGGCAGGAGTCGGTCTACTTGTTGCAGACGTGATGCCTATATACATGATCATGCCTAGATATTCTCATAATTATGCACTTTTCTGTCAATTGCTCGACAGTAATTTGTTCACCCACCATAATACTTGGGCTATCTTGAGAGAAGCCACTAGTGAAACCTATGTCCCCTAGGTCTTTTTTCCATCATATTAATCTTCCATCAGCTAGCTATTTCTATCGATGTTTATTTTGCAATCTTTACTTTTAATCTTTATCATAAACATACCAAAAATATTATCCAATCATCTCTATGAGATCTCATTTTTGCAAGTGGCCGTGAAGGGATTGACAAACCCTTTATCGCGTTGGTTGCAAAGTTCTTATTTGTTTGTGTACGTACAAGGGACTTGCGTGTGGCCTCCTACTGGATTGATACCTTGGTTCTCAAAAACTGAGGGAAATACTTACGCTACTTTGCTGCATCACCCTTTCCTCTTCAAGGAAAAAACCAATGCATGCTCAGGAGGTAGCAATCACCAGGGAATAAAAGGGGAACTTCCCATACTTTTCCCAAGCAAATATCATGCCCAACATTTTCTTACCCATCTCTGTTTATTAAATCCATAAATAAGAAAAAGGCGAAGTGCACTGTGCACTTAGGCCTGCTAACTACAGTGAGGCCCAGCCCACCTACCCCTCTTGTTGCTACTCTATTCATATAGTAGAGGTGGACGACGGCCAGCCGCTCGTGGCCGCGATGGCCACACGCCAGCCATCCCGCGCCTCCCCGTCGTCTCCCCCCGGCGGATAAGGCCCCCCGCCCCTGCCAAACCCTAGCCGACCCTGATCCGCCTCCTCCCCATCGCTCGTTCCCCTCTCCCTCACGCGCTCGCTCCTCCTGAGTGCCACCATTGTCGTGCGCCGGTAGAGCCCGCGGCCACCCGGTCCCTCCGACCCCGCTGATCTGTCCGGGAGCCCCAGCGTCGTCCACCCCTCCGTCCAGCGCCGTTGGATCAAGTCGGGGAGCAGCACAGCAACGCAGGAGACCGGATACCCTTCTCTGGCCATCGCGACGCCATCATCGCAATTCATCGCCACTGCGCTCCCGTTGCTCACCGGGCCTTCGTGCGCCCACCCGGTGAGCTCCTCCCCCTCTCCCCTCTCTCAAGTAGGCCGCCTCCATCTCTAGCTAGCCATCGCTGCACCTGCGAGCTCGCCGTCGTCGCCCACCTCGCCGTCACAGCCACAGACGCTATGGCCTGCCACTGAGCACGTGGTCGTGCTTGGTGCATCGCCCCGGAGCCACCCACGCTCGCTGATCGCCCTGTCGTGCACCACAGCCCCGTGCCCGCGTTTGCCCTAAGCCGCCGTCACTTCTGCTCATCGCCGGTGATGCTCGGGACCTCCCCCGCTCCAGCCACTTGCACCGCTCGACGCGGCGCCTCGCCCGCGTCCGAATGCCACTGCCCGCTTGCCTCCCCAAGCCCGGCAGCCCCGAGCCCACGGTTGACCGAACTCCGGCGACCACCGCAGAGTGCGCCGCCGTCATTTTAGTGCGCTTCCGGCTGGGCCAGTGCCATCACGCGATGCGTCGCTCCATGCTCGCTCGATCCCGCCCTTTCGCGCTCGATTTGGTGGCCGGAGGACGAATTCCGGCCACCTCCCGAGCGGTGCCGCCGTTGGAACGGTCGCCTCTGGCGAAACCCCGATGCCGCTAACGTGGGGCCCGCCCCTGGGTCCCCGCCAGTGGGGCCCTTGCCCCCCCCAGTTGACCAGTTGACCTGGTCAACTGTGCTGACTGGGCTGCCTAGTGAGACTGACTTGTGGGGCCTTCTTGTTTAAAACATTTTTATAAATAAATAAATTTGTTAATTAGTTTTAATCATTAGTTAGTCACTGACACCAGGGCCCACCCCTCTAATTAGCCTGTTAGATTAGTTAATCCACTTTTAAGCTAACAGAGGCTGACATGTGGGTCCCGGTGGCCCCACTCGTCAGGTTTGACATGGTCAGCAGCTTTGTTGACTGTTGGCGTCATCAACATGTCATGATGATGTCATATTCCTTTTCTTTTAATATTAATAATTCCAGAGTATTGTTTAAACTTTGAAAATTCATTGAAATTACACCGTAACTCGGATGAAAATGTTTTCTACATGAAAGTTACTCAGAAAAATGAGACGAATCCGAATACGTGGTCCGTTTACCTGTCAGATGCCTCTAACTATCAGAACATGGAACATTTCCCCTCTGGTCATCTGTTTGAAACCGGTCCGGAACCGGGAATACATTCCCGGTTGTATTCCCCCTTAGTCGGTATTGTGTAGCATTGCGTTAGAACACCCCTAACACCGCGTATCGCCATGTCATGCTTAGTAATGCATCTGTGTGCTATGTATTTACTGTTTCTTCCCCCTCTTCTCTCCGGTAGACCCCGAGATCGTTGTCGATGCCGCTGTGATCGACTACGTCACCGATGAATCTTATTCTTTACAGCAGAGCTTCCAGGCAAGCCCCCCCTTTGATCATCCTGATATCGCCCATTCCATTCTCTCATGCTTGCATTAGATTTTCCTACTGTTATTGTTTGCTCCTATTCTGGTGCATAGCCTGCTTTTGTAACCTGCTCATTCACTACAACAAGACCCCGCCTATAGCAACGCATTTTTCCGTATCTAAAAGTCCATATATGCGTTGCTAGGGTCTTTACCAACGGTTTGGGATGCGTAGCCTTATCCAGTGTTGCTAGCTCATAATGCAACGGTTATACTTCCATTGGTAAAGGGAACCGTTGCAAGACTGCAACACATAAAACCGACTCATACAACACTTATATACGTTGGTGGCTAATGTACATGAATCCAACTCTCATCGCTTGGCAACAAAGAATTTGTAGCGCTTCAGGTGTTTTACATATAAAATGTGAATAATATTTTATATATTGCCAGCAATTAAATTAATGCTCCACATGATGGTGATAAGTATGTATATCAAGTCAGAAGACAAAATATACCCACCAGAGGAAGAGATCATATATTGGAAAAAAATTGTTGGATTACAATAGTTGATATTACAGGAGGAATAACATCCAAATGTGATGCATAATCTAAATATTCTCTTGACAGCAAAACTTAAACTGACAGCATCCATCAACATCCCTACAACTTAACTAAAACTTAACCGAGGAACATCATCCAACAGGAACAACATCCCTACAACTTAACTAAAACTGAAAACAGCCATCATAACTAAAACTGAAAACAAACATCATCGTCATCATCGTGAACCAGAACATCATCATCATCATCAGTGCAGTGTACTTGCCATGCACCCATATAATCGTCCATATATTTTTTGAATCTACAAAGAAAATAACAAAATGAACTGTTAATACACAATGCATTGACATGATGCAAATAGTGACGGGTTGCCCAGCAAATAAGAAACATTACTTCTTACAAAGGGTCGTTACTTCCGAAACATTGGTTGCCCGGCTAGATTACAACTATTACAAAGAAAAGTTGTGACCTGAAAGTATTCCCTTACAACTCAAATACTACTTCAAGTCACAAAACAAACATAAACAGACTCAGAGAAAAATAAACAGATTTGGTTATGGCCTAAATGCAAGCAACTAATAACATAGGACCTACTTAAGTTGACGGGTTAAAAGCACAATAGACACTGCTCATATGGAACAGGGCAAGCGACATAATTGGAAATTCAGCAATGTATGAACCGTGAAAGCAAAGAGTTCATGTGGGTAATTCAGCAATTTATTAATCAAAGTGGTGAGAGCTCAGTGGTCAGTTTAGCAAGCAAAGAGTTCATGTGGGTAATTCAACAATTTATTAATCAAAGTGGTGAGACCTCATTGGTCAGTTTAGCAATGTACGAATCAAAAGGGCAAGAGCATCTAAGAAGAACATTACTTGCACACAACGGTTAAGATATGGGGATCGTAGACAATTACCAGAACTATGACTATGAACACTGTCGTATCTTGGACAAATCTACTAGCAGCTCCAGCCGTCCATGGTGTTGGCCTCCATCTCGGTAGTGCCGGAACGGATGAGTGTGGCACCTCACATTAAATTACACACAACAGTAGGTACACCATTGGGGAGTACATAAATAGTTAAATAAGAGCACAAAAGGAGGCTGAAAAATGGTTAGAGCTAATCTATGCAATAAAGGAATAAACAAATAATCACCACAACGGAAATAATCTTAGTTGAGGGTAAAACTCAGTGAAGTACTATGAATGTAGAGTCTGGCACACTCTAAAGCACCAAATGACATTGAGTATTTCTTTCTTTGGAAACCTGTGCACTAACAAACAGTGAGCCTCTACTTAACGAATGACAAACATGATGATTAACAGTGAGCCGCTACCGGTGTATATGTGCGTGTGCTTGCTGCGAGCTTTAGTATATGCATGTTCGCACATGAAAATGAATAAAGCTCAGGTGTAGGTTGCATCTAAGTGAGGTACTGGGATTCAGTTTTATGTTCACTATGATGTACAGCAGTAGTAGATAAGTACCTTTTTTAGATTAGTAGATCAGTACTTGATATAGATGAATCCTCTACGTTGACTTGACCCAAGTACATATATAAAAATTGCATGCTATGAGAGGACAATCACATAACCAAATGACAAGAAAATGTGTACTATATTATGGTGAGTTTTTTAGATGAAGAGGCTAGCAAGACCAAGGAATTTAACTGGGGAGTTGCATAATAGCTTTTCAAACTGAAGGAAGAGAAGGACGTCAGTGTATCGAAATATAATTGGAAAGTAACAGTCGGTGGTGGAGCTACAAAGGAAAACCTGGGCAGGCCAAATTAAAAGAAACACAAATATTTCAACTCAAGCGATGGATGAAGAGCTGCTGCTGATAAATCTTTCCCAGCTTTACATCTCTTTTTCTCTTGAAAACCAAATTGATTCCGCGTTGATTAGCCTTGCTATCCATGACAATTATCTATTACCAAATTAAGATGTTTATTATCAATTTATTGAATTTCAAAGTGTTATAAGTTATAACCTACATTTTATACAAAAATTAGTACTGTCCGAGAGATAAGAGTTTTGGGGGTGCGCATGTGCTTGTGCAGCAGTGCTCGTCGTCTAGGTTGCTACTCGCCCGGCTGGCCGCCGCTACAAGGGTCACCCTTGGGCCTCCGCACCGTTCGGCGCTGCTACTTGCTCCGGCGGTGCGACCGGTGACTCGACCTCCGCGGCTCCGCGCCACCTCTCTCTGGACCTCCCTACGGCTGTACGCGTGGCCCGTGCCCTATTGCCGTTTTGCTACCCTACTGGATAGGAAGAGGAGTCAAGCAACAGAGGCCAGAGGCCAAGAAAGAATCGTGAAGAAGCGATGCTACATGCAAGCAAGGCAGTCGTGAGCTGGGCTACTCGTCTATCTGTACTACCACATGTATTTTTACCCCAAGGGCTGGGCAGGCCATGACATGCTTTTGCCCTCACAAAGCTCCGCCAGTGGTAACAGTGTATCACATACTACAAAAAATAGTGTATCATTTGACGTGTTCATGAAATTGAATGTTTGTTACCTCGTAGCAACACACGAGTATTTAGCTAGTAATCCAAATTGTGCAGAATAGTAAGAGCATACAACAATCAGTACATTAACAGGCGTGGAGGGAAGTATTTATCAGTGTTCTGAATCATATCAATAGCATCAAAGCAACATCATAGAAGAAACAATGTGGATTATTAATTCACCTGCTCACTAAAACAAAGGTGTCCGTGCTTCCTCCAACAGGTCCACGTCCTCTAGTATTTAAGCTGGACATGAAATCCACCATTAGCAAGCTACTACCTCCACCTAAATAACCTCACCATCAGACTCCTAAAAAGCGTGAAATTGCAACAAAAAACTTCGATTAGTAACTCATCAAAGCTGCCATCTGGAGACCAATTAAGACTGGATCCCTCCTTAAATATTATAACTCTTGTAGTAGACTATTTAATATGGGGTATGCATATATGAAGTAGTTCTTCTCTACATCAAACAAACTGAAAGGATTAACGACTCATCTATCAAGGATTGATGAGTTAGCAGCGTATAAGATTTTTTTAATAATTTAATGCTCCATTGATATCTAATAATTACTAATTTAATAGAATAGCAATCAGTGCATGAACAACGGAGATCGGAAGTCAGTCTGCAGGCCTATTAGTGTTCATCGCACAAGGGCCAAACTTTTTTGACAGGGATTAGCTGCAATAGAATCGGGGGTGCATACCTAGACATCTACAGGAGAAGAGAAAAACAGAGGTTAGAGAAAGGGGAAGAGAGAGAGGACGAAGCCAGGGGAGGGGATTCACTCGCCGTACGAGAAGGACGACATGGCCACTGGCGCCGGCGCCGACGCCCGAAACCCTAGCCATCGCGGGAAGGTCGCGGGTGGGCTTTGGTAGCCGCGGGCGCCAGATCTAGCTGCATGGGAGCGCACCGCCGTGTGATGGGACCTCGGGCATGGCGGGATTCGTCGGATGTCGCCTGAATCAGCCACCGCAGGTGGCGCAACGAGGAGCTGCATCAAGAAAGAGAGAGATGGGATGTGAGAGGGATGGGTAGGTGGGAGATGAGGCGGATCCGGTAGCCTCCAGAGCAATGATGTGGCAGGAACGGAGGGGAGGGCCGGTGGTGAGGTGGGAGGACGAGGGTGACGAGGCGGTTGGTGGCGGTGATTTGGGAGAGATGATGGGCATCGATGGCTCTGTTTCTCGCACGTCCCTCTCCGTTCTTTTATTTTTTTCATATGTATCCCACGATGGGATCAAGAGCTGCAAACCTCCAATGCATATCTGCAACCTTTAATATGCGTATCTATTGTGAATTTTACAACGTATAGCTAAAATGTTGTAGAATGTGTGTTGCTTTATAAGGGGTATCCTTGTAGTGATTGTACCTTACCTGCTTATCCTAAACTGCTTAGTATAGGTTGGTTAGTGATCCATCAGTGACCCCCACCTTGTCCTTGTTGCCCCTGCTTCATCATCGAAGACCCGATCAATGGGATCGAAGACCAGGCCCCCGCACTGCACATCACTTTCCCCTTTTGTTGCTCGACTCTGCAGAGTTACCGTCGAGTGCCAAGCGTGGAACCTCATACATCACTCCTAATGAGATCTCTGTAGTTTAACTATCCGGTCATCGGCATCGACGGTGATTTCCTCCTTAACCACTTCTGATATGGCTCTATCGTACAACCCCTCAAGTGTGAACCTCGAGGGTGGATCCTCTTACATTCACCTTGATGATTACATCGAGTGGAATTCAGTGGGGGTGATTCCTCGGGTTTTCCCCTTGATGTTTGGACACACGGATACTTGGACTTTAGAACTATTACATGGAAAGGCAGGTCGACCCTGAGGGGTACCCGCGAGTGATGTGGAAACGGGTTGACCTGGAGGGTGCCCGCGAGATAATTACGAGGGGTGGCCGGGCATTCCTAGCCCTTGCCGCAAGTCCTCGAGACGGGGTAACGGGGTCACAACTTTCGTGAGTCTCTGCTTGTTACCGTGCGTTCCTAATCCACTACGATTTGGATATTTGATCTGAGGGGCCTCTGGCCTAATAGCACTAACCATCACGTGGGCATAGTATGGGCGTTCTATGTCATATGCATCAGCCAAAGCTTAATCGACGTCAGCGACTGAGCGGTGCGCGCCGGGTTGGACTGTGTAAGCTCCTGCCTTGTTTAAGGAGGTAGCTAGGTCTGCGCACCGGCCGCGTACGCAACATGCAGGAGTTCTCGGGGAGATGGCCCATGACCCCTGGGGGCATAGGCTTAGTCCGGCGTGCTGACCTCTCTATTAAGCCTAGGTCGGGTTGCGTCGTATCGTTTGGCCAAGGCCGGGCAAGGCCCAGGAAAGTGTGTTCGGCTGGAGTTAATCGATGTGGTGGGTAAGTTGGTGCACCCCTGCAGGGAATAAAACATCTATCGATAGCCTATCCTATGGTAACGGATACTCGGAGTTGTATCCCGGTCGATACAACTAGAACTGGATAATTGTGATGAGAAATGGATTGTGATGAGAAATGGATAGTATGGCTCTGGGATTGCTTTCTCGCAGGGAGTCATGGAAGGATCTCTGGCCGAGGTTGATAACACTACTACTACTTTACTTTATGTTACTCTTATCTCTTCTGATGTTGCATCATTCTTGGAGCGGCTTGAAAATACTAGTCTTCGATAGGCTAGGCTTTCCCCCTTCTCTTCTGGCATTCTGCAGTTCAGTCCACAGATACAGCCCATTTCATTGATACCGATGCATATGTAGTGTAGATTCTTACTTGCGAGTACTTTGGATGAGTACTCACGGTTTCTTTGCTCCCCCGTTTCCCCCTTTCTTCTTCTTTCTGGTTGATGCAACCAGATGTCGGAGCCCAGAAGCCAGATGCCACTGCCAATGTCTACTACTACGTGGAGACTGCCGACGACCAGGAGTAGTTAGGAGGCTCCCAGGCAGGAGGCCTTGCCTTTTCGATGATGTTGCTTTTGTGCTAGCCTTCTTAAGGCAAACTTGTCTAACTTATGTCTGTACTCAGATATCGTTGCTTCCGCTGACTCTTGTGTTTTCGAGCTTATGTATTCAAGCCCTCGAGGCCCCTGGCTTGTAATATAAAGCTTGTATTATTTTAATTTGTGTCTAGAGTTATGTTGTGATATCTTCCCGTGAGTCCTTGATCTTGATCGTACACATTTGCGTGTATGATTAGTGTATGATTGAATCGAGGGCGTCACAAGTTGGTATCAGAGCCGACTGTCTGTAGGTAGCCCCCTTTCCAACTCCTTGGCCAAAGTCAAGTCTAGTCACTACAAAAACTTTTACTAACATGGCTGTGTGTCTTACGGGCCCACGTCGCCATTGGTTGGTATTAGGATCTTTTACTCCTTGTCTATACTCTAGGACTCTAATCTCTCTTCCATTCGGGTTTAACATTTTACTAACTCTGACATTAGGTTCTCGTACCCACTTCCTCTCGGAGAGCCCCGACATTACCGATGATCGGTTGCTTTGCCAGAAGATTCTGCGGATACTCCTCGGTGTTTCCTGAGACCGCGTGCCCACTGCTTTGCAGTTGCTGACCACCGATAATCCCGGTGAATAACATCCTTGCTGCTTGTACCTTCATATCCAGTTGCTCCTATTATTACAAGATGTACTCTCCGTTGTTTCGAGAATCCTTTGTGCCTTCTGCTTTGCGGCTTCTTTTTGCACTATGGACAATTGACTGAACCCGTTCATCCCAGTTGTTCATTTGCTTTCAAAAATACCTGAAAAGGCTATCTGATCTTTCAAAATCCTCTGCAGCCTATTGCTCTTGATTCTACTTGCCTGCTTGCATTAGGATTAATTCCATATGTCTAGCAATATTCTTTAGAATTCTTTGTGATTTTCATTATGTTCTTATCGATTCAGCGTGTGTGCGAATACTCGCAATCATCAATTAATCCTTGGAAATTTTCTTTTTGGCTCAGACATCCTTCCAGATATGTGTTGGTTCTTTCCCAATCCAGATTTGATCGGGTACACCTCTAAGTCTATTTTACTTACTCATCTTTTGATCAGAGCCTCTGCTTCTGATCCTTCGTCTTGAAATCATAGTTCCTTTGCACCCAAGCATCGAATCATTCAGATGTTTCTATAATCTGATGCCTTTGCAGCCCCTTCGTCATCTGATTTATTACCGATACTCACATCAACTCTGTCGTGAATCGCTAGATCCAATTCTGGGTTGTTATCCAACAATTTCCTTCACATCCAAAGTCTTGTGAGTTTTTCCCTAATACATAATACCTTCGGTAAATTGTATCATCTGCTTTGACTCTGATACTCTGCTTTTGAACTCGTATCTTTTGCTTGGTTGATGGTTGTATAGATTCGTAAAAATGCCCCAATGGGTTGAACTTATGCCTTCCATAATCTGTGTGACCGGAGAGTTCTCACGAGTCTTACTCTTCTGGTACTTCGCCAGATAAATGCTCTGCACTACAATTTCTTTGAAAAACGAGGAGTGAATGAAAGGTTATGCATTGAAGAAGTGGGAGTCGACCTTGAACCCTTGTCGCGCCTGCGTAAATTTGTGTTTATCTGACCTTTTCCCTATGCGAACTGACTGGTGGGACCCACAAGGAATGTGGTCAATTTAACTAGTCAACATGGTGCCAGGTAGACTATTTGGCCGGTCAACAAAGTGCAGTCCGATGCTGAACCGTGAGCAAGTGACCGTATAATCACCGCAAAACATATATAGTGACCGTAATCAGCTTATTCGGAAGTTCGGTGGCCGTATTACGCTTTTCTCTCTATAGGCCCTCCAAAACTACATCTCTACACGTTATCGCATGCTACATCTAACAACTATACAATACAGGACTAGTACTACACTCTAACACAACAAATCAAATGTGTTTTTAGTTTTACTAGATATCTTATTGTTACTTAATTATTCAGTGTGCATACATTAAAATTGCCTTTGAAATGGATGGCCAGTATCATATACTGCGCGGGAAAAATCCCGCCCTTTCCTATTTAATCGGGTTTGTATTGATGGATCATGCGAAACAGCAAAACTATAGTACTATACAGGACAAGTGACAGTTCACTGGGCCGTCGTGTCGTGTACTCCTCCGTCGTAAGAGTGGAGCGCTCGCACTCATAAATCTTCTAGTCCCTTTCGCCGACATGTGGGACATCAAGCTACCGGGTCCACGTGCCATACCGGAATACAGTGCAGAGCAGCCGGGGTGAAGCACCCAGTCATGGCGCCGGCGTAGTAATGAGCAATGAGGCGTCAAATCACAAAGTTGCACATTTCCCGCAGTTAAGTTGGAGGGACGAAGTAATAATGCTAAAATAAGAAGTTGGAGGGACGAAGCAACCACCATTTCACTCGTTGCTGAATCCGCTTCTCCCTCATCTTCTTCAAATTAACCACGTGTTGCTTCTACCTTTGTTCTGCCTCATGTGGGACGCGGATCGGCTTGGTAAAGCACTGACACGTGGGACCGCATGTTAGCAAACCGCCAGGACAACATCCTCTGAAAATAAGAAACCTCCCCTGCCATCCGCGCGGCAAAATCACCTCCTTTTTACTAATCTTGATTCTATAATTTTTTAGATCAATATAATTGAGATTTGTATAGATAGCACACAGGAGCAAAACAAAGAGGTACGGTTAAGGGCATCCACAATGTGTAGCCATATGTGAAAATAGCTTTTGGCATCGTGGGAACCATTGTGGACGGTGTTGCTAAAGCCAAAAGGATGGAACCGAAGCTCCCTGGTTGATTGATTGAAGGAATAGAAAAATGCAACGTCTCTCCTCTTTCTCCCATGCTTGGACGCATGTACAGTATAGAGCACAGAGTCTACTCCCCTGTCCCTTCTATCACAAATCACAAAGCAGTGAGGCGTCAAATCACAAAGCATGGATGAAGCAACCATCATTTCACTCTTCGCTGACTCCGCTTCTCCATCGTCTTCTTCGAGAAACCATCTCACCGCACTAAGCTAGACAGATGACGCTATTGTGTACGAGTAGTAATGGTTCATTTACGCGTCCTTTGGTTCAACGGACTTCCTGGATGCAAATAAGGCGGTTGTCTCGGCTTGCAGGAGGCACTTGTGAACGACTTACCGTGGTCTCCCTCAATGGCGTTCTACGTCGTACGCACTTCGCCAAACCACAACGTTCTAGATATCGTCGACGTCACCGCAATGGGGAAGGAAGTCAAATATAGTTACTACCTCCATTGTTTGTACACAAGGCCAGTATATCAAAATTACAATTTGCAAAAGGCCACTAACACTAATCGAGGCAAAATTGATGGGGTTTGCCTCGTACTAGCAACCAAGGACATTAATATTCCCTGCATGCATGCGGAAGTGAGAAGGTTTGTTTGCATGGCGCTGCATTAAGCAAGCGTTGAGGAGTGAGATGGTTAGCTCTTTGGGCTTTGGAAAAAATACGCTTTAATTGACACGTGAAATGAGGATTTGTATCGATTAATCCCGCGAAGGAAAACCCCGCCTTTCTTTTTTAACACTAGTACTCCTAGTACGTAGTACGTACTTATCCTATTTGGGTCTAGGCCTTGCATTGCCATACTTCGCCATACATTTTTGCCAAGCTTGCCTAAAGTTTTCAAAATGAAAAGGAGGTACACTTGCGCACGGCAGTCGCTGTCGCACCGCACCGTCACACGGTCGCTCCTGCACGCCGCGGTCGCACCGCACCCTCACACAGTCGCTCCTGCACGCCGCAAACCCAACCAAAGGAACGCACCCTCACTGACACGTGTTGTCGCATGTGAACAAAGCAAACTCAGCCATCCTACCGCTGCCACATAATTTTCGTTCATAGAGTATGTTTATCCAACCGCATGTTGGGGAATATCCGTATGGCCCGTGCGGTGTCTGTTGGGGAAGAAGAAGAGGTGAGGAAGAAGGGTTAGGAGACGTAGGATATTCATCCAACCGCCTAAAATGGTAGACTGACCCAAGTCAGGCGACTTGCATAACAATATATGTTTTTACACAGCAAAAGATCCATAAAATAAACAACATAAAGAAAAACTATCACTGCTCGCGAAACGAGACGGCCTCGTCGTCTTTGTCTGCCGGTGCGAATCAGCTGTAGCTGCCAACGTGTGTCTCTGCACCGTGGTTGTCCTCGGCCTCCAGCTACTCGTTCACGAGGAGCGTGCGAGCGCTCTGCACGGATGAGAGCACCGCCCGGTCCAACTCGAGGACATTCGGTTCCGCCTGCAGGGGGGCCTCGACGAGAGCGGCATCCGCGTGCTCCGCGTTGAGTTGAGCCTTTGCCGCCCGATTCAAGTCCAGGACGTTCGGTTCCGCCTGCAGGAGAGCCTCGATGGTAGCAGCATCCGCGCGCTCCTCCTCAAGTTAAGCATCCGCCGCCCGGTTCACATCCACGACATCCGGTTCCGCCTGTAGGAGAGCCTCGATGGAAGCGGCATGCGCGCGCTCTGCGTCGAGTTGAGCCTCTCCCTCCCGGTCCACCTTTAGTATCTCCAGGTTGAACCGCTGGTCTGCCTGCACCAAGGGGGACTCGGACGCCGGCACGAAGTCGACGTCCATCGTATCATACCCATCGAGGGCCTTCTGCGTCACGACCACTGCCATGAACATTGGATCGACTTCCTCCTCCTCGTAGCTTGGCTCCAGAGAACTCGGGGATTGGCCCGCCGCAAAGCGAGCTTGGGAACGGAGGTCTGTGGCGCCGACCGCCGTCGCGATTTCTGCGTGGCGCTCCTGCATCAGCATTTTGTAGTATGTGATCTTGCGGCGCACCATGGCTTTTCAGTGAACTATGGGACGCTTGATGCGGGCTAGGGGATCGAAAGGTGGGGGGAGGGGCTGGAGATTAGGTGTGGTTTTAGGGCAGTGGCTGGCGTAGGCCGAGCAGCGAATGTTCTGGTGTGAATAGTGGTTCCACTGACGACTGGTCAATCGGTTTTGACTATATATCGCTCTTGCCGTGTTCGCGTTGCAGCCAGGCACGTTGGACCCTCCATGTTGCTCACCGAATGGAATGCGCTTCGTCTTGCATTTTCACTCGCTTGTGGGGCCGCAGTTGAGAGCAAACCGACGTCCCTCCCCCTCCCCCGCCCGCGTCATTTATACTACTAGTCCCTCCATTTTATGTGGAGTAAATAAAAACAGAGGGAGTATACCACGGATGAGGATCCCCTGACTTGGCCGAACCCATTGAGTAACTGACATGCGGGTCCTAGCAAGCATGCGGTCCGCCAGTAAGTGACCGGAAGGGAGGGTAAGGCAGGGATACCTACATCAAATGATCCACTTCCACTACTACTCCCTCCTTCCATTTACTATACAGGGCCTAATGCGTTTCTTGAGGCTAACTTTGACCCAATGTTAGAGTAATAATATATGACATGCAACTTACACAAAGCATACGGTCAAATTCGTACGTGAAAGGAGCTTCCAATGATATAATTTTCACATTATACATCTCATGTACCATTAATCTTGTCAATAGTCAAATGCGGTTTTGAAAAACGCATTGGAGCATGGTTAATAATATAGCCAGTCGATGGCTATAAGGAACTGTCATGTCATCTATAGCCATCATCTATTATATGCACTCATACAGTAGTGTGGGCTATAAGTTACTATTTGACTGGCTATACATGGCGAAATCCTAGTAGGAAGAGCATGGGCGAGAACAAGCTCATTCACCTGGTTGAAAACAGATTGGAAACCATCTCGAGTACAAATCTAGGAGTACGTACGAATCTAACAATATTGGTTGGGCGTTGTTGAATGTTGATACTTTTTTTTATCAAAGTAGAGATAGTTTGACTACACATAAAACTTATATGTAAACTATAAAGGATAGGAGGGAGTATATTGTACGTTCAAAAACGAAACGAACATTGAATACCCTTTGTATATGATTTGCAGATGCTATGATCACCGGTTCAAAATTTTGAATCCGCCTTAGGTATCACACATGCCCCCACTCGTTCTCTCTTGATTTCATCTCGGGGTCCGGAGATCGATTGAAAGAGGACTAGGGTGGGTACAATACGTTCGTTTCGCTTATGAACGTACAATATACTCCCTCTGATCCCCATAGACCCCTCCCCCCCAACCCCCGCGGGTCATTTCTATCATAGAAACAGACCAAACCTTTATCTCCTTGCACGACACGCAATTTATCTCTGAACATCAATCGATCTCGTCAACATGTGTCGAGGCATGAACCGAATGGGATGTCAAAACTAAGACACGAAGCGACACATAGTGGAGGCAAAGTGAAACTTTAAACGAACAGTTTGTTTGTATGCTGTCGGACAAATTACAAAACATTGGAAATAAAAGCATGGTCTAGGCCCACATGTGAATGATACTCGGCGGAATGTTCAAATGAGGCATGCGGGAGGATGGACTCAACCGGAGGGCGACATGATCGATGGAGAAGAGGGTTAGAGAGGAATGAGAGATAAGCAAACGCCACATGATTATAATTGAACGGCTCAAATAAACAATAAGTTGTCTCGCTTGGCCTACATAGTGAAAGGCCTAATGCGCAATGCGGAGCACTGATGCTCGAATATGGCCGGGAAAACAGGGAAACTGACATGTGGGGCACACCTGTCGGGACGATGTTGCGCAGACTAGTCCAATGGATGAGCTGGCCCACGACCTCCTCGCCATCGGTGACCATTCATGTGGGTCATGTGGGCCAACAATGTGGTGCAGCTCCAGCACCGCCTCCGGACACGGCGACCGCGGTGAGCGACACACTCATCATGGCTATACACGGTCGGTTTCAGTGTGCCAAGGGTGGCGTTAGTGTTGTGGCACGACCAACATTATGTTTGGTTTGTGCCCAAGGTTGCCCCATCAAAGCATTGGTTAGCCAAAATTTTGGTTGAGGTTTTGGTTGCCCATGATTTGGCCGACATTGGCTAGAGTTCATTGGCATGCCAAAAAAATGGCAACCATCCCAGCAAAGACCAATCTTTGGGTCACGACCAAAATTTTGGTAAGGTGCACTTTGGCCACAATCCAAACACACCCCAACACCCGGCTCATCGAGGATGCACGGGGCGCCGGGACGCGTCCGCGGAGTGGTGTAGCATGGCCAACTGCATCCTCAGGACTTGAGACCATGCCGAGTCGTCTTGCTTTTTCAATGACATGCGGGGATCGCATGTGAGCAAAGGGCATCTCCAACGTTGCCACGACCGCAGCTGACTACCCTGGCACACCAAAAACCCTCGTCCCTCACGCCGTCGCACGGTGCATTCCCAGCCAGCGCTAGCTGCCCGCATTCATGCCGTTCGTCCGTATGCCATCGTTAAGAGGCTCGGTGCCCAAGGAACCAACTCCGGCGACTTAATGACGCACCAGGACGCTTTGCCTCACCGGAATGCTACTTAAAGCGGCAACACCCAGCTAACCTCCACACCATAGCGCATCGTCCACCCACCTGGCACCACATCCGCCATGACCGCAAGCGCGAACGCTTTGTGGGAGAGCTTGTCTTCGGGGATGAAGCTTGAGGTTGCCTCCCTCGCTCAAGTCGCCTCTCGCGACGCAAAAGTGGCGTAGCCAGACGCGGATGCGACCGCACAAGCGGTGGCCACGCTGGCGGCCAACGACGGGAGCACCGTCAGCCACGTGTCCTACTTGCCGCCGTCCAATGACCAGCACCGCCGAGGTCGGTGAGGCAGTCCTGGATTAGGGGTCCTTGGACAGCCGGACTATATACTTTGGGCGGACGGTTGGACTATGAGGATACAAGATTGAAGACTTCGTCCCGTGTCCGGATGGGACTCTCCTTGGCGTGGAAGGCAAGCTTGGCAATACGGATATATAGATCTCCTCCCTTGTAACCGACTCTATTTAACCCTAGCCCCCTCCGGTGTCTATATAAACCGGAGGGTTTAGTCCATAGGACAAGAACAATCATACCATAGGCTAGCTTCTAGGGTTTAGCCTCTACGATCTCGTGGTAGATCAACTCTTGTAATACTCATATCAGCAAGATCAATCAAGCAGGGAGTAGGGTAACCTCCATCGAGAGGGCCCGAACCTGGGTAAACATCGTGTCGCCCACCTCCTATTACCATCCACCTTAGACGCACAGTTCGGGACCTCCTACCTAAGATCCGTCAGTTTTAACACCGATAGTCGGGGACTCCTCCGAGGATGAGTAGGGCATGGGAGGCGGCAGGGCATGGTGTGGCAACTGGCCGGTCCGTATCCCATGTTCTACTCTTCCTCGCCGGAGACCGCAGCTTCACTTCACGGGTCTTGAACCCCGCCCCCGTACATAGAGATCGCAGATGGAGGACGTCGGTCGCCGCCATAGAATAGGTTTAGGGTCGGGTTTCTTTTTTTCTGTCCTATAAAATTTCGAAATGTAATGAAAATCTGGCGTGTTTGCATTAATCTCGCCCGGTGTATATGAACTTTCACAACAATATAGTATATTGTAGGAGTACTAGCAAGATGCCCGTGCGTTGCACAGAAGATCAAGATCTTATGGGAGAAAAGGATGAACGAGGGAAGGCCTTATCTGCAAATGTGGAGAGGAGTGCAGGTAAATTGCCATAGTTACCTTCCTATCCATTAGATATAGATCAGACGGCCTATATTGCAGGATCACATGCACACCATCATCACCAACTCTGCTTTTTATTGAACCGAGACAAAGCTAACATGCGAAGTAAAATAAACACATAGGGTCTATACATACACAATTTATCTTAGGCACTCCAATAATACGTCCACTACACATTCACGCATTTCACACCTTTCTACATCTACGAGAACCTATGAAAGGGTTAATTAAATTGCCTCTCTCTCTCCTCCCCTAATTTTCATGCTGGTGGGCCCCACCCTCCCCCAAATCTACAATCAACAGCTCACACATTTCACATTACGTTAATTACGTAACTGGGATTACATAGGTGTAGCATTACTCGTCCTAAAAAAACCCAACTAAGCGAGCGTCCCAGCATATCGCGCGGGAAAAGACCCGGCCACGCTGTTTTAGTCGGGATTACCGGATTACTGGTAGTAGTATCGATGGATCGTGCGAAGCAACAAGTTGTTTTTTGAGGGGGTGAAGCACCTAGTTTAAAACAAAAAAAGGCGGTACACTCACAGCACCCCTGTCGCGGTCGCACTGCACCCCACACACGTTCGGTCCTGCACACGGCTCACGCAAACGGAACGCTCTTTGGCTTGCCTCTTCACTGACACGTGGGACTGCACTTGGATAAACCGACCATGCGCCAACCCCCCCCCCCCCCCCGCCCACCGTGCGAAAATCCCCCCCACCCCGCCACCCACCAAAAAATTCCCTCAAATCCTAGATTCAACCGCCCTTCGGCCAACTAGCCAATAATATTCCCCAAACCCCCCTCCCCCCGTCCCCCTCCACTCCATTCGCTCCGCCAAAGCCGCCCTCCCCGCTGCGCCGATACGTCGGCGTCGCGGTTCATCGAGGGGATGCACGGCGATCCTCTTGCTCCCACAGTACGCTCTGGTAGACTGTCGTCCTCTAGCCGCGCCGCCACCACTAGCGACGTTCTTGTGGAGGCACACGGCGGTAAGCGCCGCCACCGCTAGAGATGTTCGTGTGGAGACGCACGGTGGTCAGCTTCTCCCACATTACGCGCATTCTAGACTGAGGCCCCATGCATGTCGCTGTAGCGCTGAATGTTAGCTGATAGACGCTTTTAATCTCACTATTTGCCGATGTAGTTTACAGTCAATATGCTCTGCTTAAGAAGCTTCCTTGCCCTGTTCTGCACTCAATTTGCTTAGCTGAGATGGCATGCCAAGGCCGATTAGTTGCTAAAATATCCTGCCATTTATTTATTGTGACGTAGATTGCCATGGTCTAGTAGCCAATCTGTTAGGTGAAATAGCTCTACACCGTTTTATACTCGATCTTTGTTGTTGCGATGGCCTTCGATAGTTCGATGACCGTGTGCTCGGCCTCATTGACTGCTGAAACAGCCTTCCATAATTTAGCAATCAAATATGTTTGCTGAATTAGCTTTACATATATTTCGTTACTTAGATCTGCTTGTCTCTTGCCATAGCTTTAGACATCGACCTAGGTATTTTTTTCTGGACTTCATAAAAAAGCATATATGTTTTTCCTTGTAATATCTAGTAGAAGAACTAATTTATATGTCTAACAGATGGACAGGACTTGGATAACTTCTGCTCAAAGATTCTCCGCTGCATATGTCGAGGGTGTTGAAAACTACATGAACTTTATCAGAGCTGAGTATGCTGGTCCGAAATCATATGTGCTCTGCCCGTGTAGAAGTTGTATGAATTCAGTTACAAGACCCCAGTCAACTGTGCAAAATCATCTACACTTGTATGGGATGTTGGTCACATATACTAGGTGGGTTCATCATGGTGAAGCTGTGGACGTCAATGTTATTGACTACGTGGAAGAAGCAGATCACCATCTTGATCTGCCTGATGCTCAGGTGGAAGAGGAGGAGGAGGAGGTGGTGGTGGAGCCAGTGATTTTGACCAACATTGAAACAATGCTACGAAATGCTCATGCATTACATGAACTTTCACCTCCAGAATAAAAACGGTGGGCCCGCATGTTGGAACAATGCAACGTGGCTGTCACCCCAGGAAATAAGTTGTCAGTATTCTATGCTATGGTCACCTTTCTTCAGGTGAAGACATCTGAGCGGATGACCAAGAAATCATTTGATGCGATGTTGGCTGCTTTCTGCAAAGCTTTCCCAGATGCGTCTGAGCTGCCACACACCTACAGTAAAATGAAGAATTTCCTTCGTGCGGTTGGAATTGGATATGATATGATCCATGTTTGGAAGAATAATTGTGTTCTATTCTGGAAGGATTATGCCAACTTAAGTGAATGCCCAAAATGCAAATCGTCAAGATGGAAAGATGGCGATGCTGTGAAGAGGATTCCTCATAATGTTCTGAGACATTTTCCAATTACACCAAGATTGCAGATGTTGTTTCATGATGCTGAAACAAGAGAGGATGTACTATGGCATTCTAGGAACCAAGAGTACAAAGATCAGAATGTAATGAGCCATCCATCACATGGTAGTGAGTGGAAAAGCTTCAATTAGAAACACAAAATGTTTGCTGCTGACCCGAGAAACATTAGACTTGGCTTAGCTTCAGATTAATTTAACCCATTTTGCCACTAGAGCGCCACATATAGCATGTGGCCAGTGCTTGTTATCCCTTACAACATGTCTCCGAATGTCTGCACCAAAGAATCAAACTACATGATGGCCTTTCTCATCCGAGGTCCAAAAAGTCCTGGAAAGGATTTTGATTTGTTCATGGAGCCTCTTGTGGAGGAACTTCAACAGCTATGGAGGGGTGTTCTCACTCAAGACCTATATAGCAGCCCACCAGCTGATTTCTTTCTCGTGTTGTTATAATTTGGTGCATCCATGATTATCCGGCTTTGGGCACTATGTCAGGGCGAACGACACATGGTTACAATGCATGTGTTCACTGTGACAGGAATCCGCTATCATACGCAATACTTAGCAAGATCGGTTACATTGGACATCGCCGTTTCCTTGCCAAGGCCAAGGCGCATCCTAGAAAATACCGAAGACATGTGTTCAATGCAAAGCATGAAAACCGTGATGCGCCAAAGAGGCTCACCGCCGATGAGTTGCAAGTGGAATTAGAGAAGGTCGGGCATATTACACCAGAAAACCATCCTGGTAATGGTAGCGGGAAAAGGAAGCATGGCAGGGCAGAAGAGAGATTATTGTTTACCCGCGGGTCCACTTTGTGGGCCTTGGAGTATTGGAAATATTTGGATCTGCAGCATAATCTTGATGTGATGCACATCGAGAAAAATATATGTGACAGCATTATCGGTACACTTCTAAATATTGAAGGCAAAATGAAAGATACCTTAAAATCTAGGATTGATATGACAAACCTGGGTATCAGACAGGATTTGCAGGTGCAAGATGAAGGTAAACCACGGGATATGGCACCACCTGCGTATGTCTTGGACAAGGTAAAAAGAAAAGAATTATGCGAGGTCCTGTCATGTGTGAGATTCCCACATGCATTTGCTTTCAACCCTGAAAGGAGAGTCAGTGCAGATGGAAACAAGGTGCAAGGGTTGAAAACTCATGACTGCCATGTCCTACTTCAAAAGGTTTTACCTATTATCCTTAGAGGATTGGGCCGCCCTGACTTATACAGAGCAGATGTAGAGTTGGGACAATTCTTCAGGGAACTCTGCAGTAAAAATATCAGGATAGATGCTTTGGAGCGTCATAGAGACAAGATACCAACTATCCTATGTGACCTTGAGAAGATATATCCTCCAATCTTCTTTGATGTGATGGTGCATTTTGCTGTTCATCTACCTGATGAGGCACTACTCAGAGGTCCAGTACAGTATGCCTGGATGTTCCCAATTGAAAGGCGGCTAGGCACTTTCAAGGGCTATGTTAGGAACAGAGCTAGACCCAAGGGTTCCATTGCAGAGGCCTACATTGCTACAGAAGCATTGACATTCTGCTCAAAATACATTGAAACAACTGATTAGCTTAGCAAAGAGGTGGGTGAAGACAATCCCGGGCTCAATGTTTTCGATTATTCTATTCGAGTTACAGGGAAGAGTCGACAAGAGGACAAACCTAAAGATTTGGACAAAATGGTTTGGTATGTGTTGAATAACTATCCTGAGATACTACCTTATATCAAGTAAGTGCTATGTACTGCAGCTTATACATCGTAATCTACTAAACTTGTAGCACATTCTTATATATTTAGATGTTTGACGCGAGCACTACGTTGTGCAGCATCTACAAAAAGGAGTTACTGCCACAAAATCCAAGAAACATTGAGAAACTGGTTATGGCAGGATTTGCGAAATGGTTCAAAAGCCATGTAAGCTTTTGAATTGCACTGTCAGTTTTTTTAATATAGAGTACATAAGATGATCATCTTGTCTATTTTCTAACCATAGGTTAAGAAGATGTGGGAAGATGGGCAGGCAGTTGATGATGCCCTTTATTCACTAGCAATGGGTCCTGATACTCGGGTAAGACATTATGAATCTTGCGTTGTTGGAGATGTGTGCTACAACAGCCTTGCACGAGACGAAGGCAGGAAGACACAAAACAGTGCCATCATGAGCACAGATACGTATGACAAAGAGACAACTGAAATGTATGCTAACATAACGGACATTGTTCAGTTGCAGTTTATCTCCAGTTTTGAGGATCATCGGTGTGTGGTTCTATTGTGCTGTCGTTGGTACAACCTGTTTTCTGGGATCACAAAACCCAAAGCTGATGATTATTTCAAATCCATCAATGTCAAGGCGGCGTACCAGACCAACGATCCTTTTATTTTGGCAAATCAAGCAACACAGATATTTTTCTTAGAAGACACATTTGCACGTAGTGATGATTGGAGAGTATTGCAAAGGTTTGAGCAGAGGAATTCATTTAATGAAGTTGCACAACAAGATGATGCTTACTGATCCTGATGTACAAGATAACACAGATGTTCCTAATATCTTTGAGAACCATCACGTCAATGACGCCGGCGAAAAGATTGCCTATCGTGTTGTGGACATACAAGAGTTGATCAAGAAGAAGCCAACGTTCGAGGACGTTGAGGACGAAAAAGAAGATGACATCGTGGGGAATTACGATTCAGACTAATACGCATGGCGAAGATGTTGACGCTGCTGCTGTGGATGATGATTACATTGCTTTTGTTGTATTTTCGTGTCAGAAGATGTTTTTTATCTACTATGTGAAATTGTGTTTGCTATGACAACTGAAACCTGATGAACATGTTGTTTAGTATTTTCCTGTGAGAACATCACTTGTTATGTATGCTGATTTGTGTTTCATGATTGTATGACGACTAAAACATGATGACATTGTTGTTTAGTTGTACTCATATTTGGCTGTGAAACTTGAATTTGATGACATTGTTTGCTGTTGGACTGCAATTTGCTCGACGTCTTCGAATGAGAACAAATCTGACCCGACAGGGCCTCCGCTAATTTATTTATTTATTACCAAAAGGGCCTCTGCTATTTATTTATTTATGAGCAAAAGGGGATACCCCCTGATTTCCTTTAATAGAAATCATTAGATGTTCACAACACTACGCCCAACCTGCTACACAGGTTTCATTCATTACTAGTTTCAGCAAAGTGCTCATGTCATAGCCACTGAGTACATCACGAGTGCTACATACACTGCAAATAAAGAGACAATCATCCTATAGAGCACATCAATTTTGCCCATTATCTTCACAAGCTCTTTCATCTCCTCATTGATGTCAAGGCCGTTCAGCAACTGTTGCTTGGCCATGATTAGAGGAATTGCATCTTTAACCTTCTGCTCTGCATCTTCCTCTTCCGCCGTTCCTTCAGTTACTTGTCCAACACCCCAACCTGTTGGTATTGGGATTCCTCAGGTAACCAAATAATCAACATAGTTGCACTCCCCCGCATCAGCAACTTCCCAGAAATACAAATCACACGAATCTTCCCTTTTCTGCACGAATCAAATTGGAAGATCATCAACCAAACTATTAAAAAAATCAGCAACTGAAAGAAGCAAAACAAAACTTATGCATATTATTAACCCATGATTCGGGCATTTGTAGAAGACTCGGCCAGGGTTGAGGATTCTGGTTGAGATGCGATGGATGACTCTACGTGATTTGCAGCAGTGGCACCACACCAACAGCAGTGGATTGCGATGAGCAACCGGCTGCGGTGGACGTGCCTACGGGGGTGTGATGAGACTCACAGGAGATGGTACGGGTGGCGACTTGGAGCATATCTGGTTGTTGCCTGCTGAAGAGCAGGTGGATGAGCAGCCAGCGGACATGGTTGCTGCGGCCAGAGCTTCTGATGCTAGGCAGAGTAAGTAGAGAATAGGAGAAGCGAATGTTGGATATGTCAGTTTCATTACTTGCAGAGTAGCATAGCACCATATGTAGTCATAGTCTAGGTTTGGATTTGAACCAGCTACAGGAGCACGTCTCTCTTTTTTCTAAAACTCAGCAACATCTCTTTACTGGTACACTAGCTTGTTCTGTACGCCTTCTCAAGTCTTTGATTCCTCCACCTGACATCCTGGACCCATCAGAAGGGCCTCTATATTTCGCGAAAAAATGTGCCCCCCACTGACAGGTCGGACCCACCAGCTATCTTCTCACGCAAGGAAGTGCCTCCTTATTACGCACAAAAAAATGAATACTCCCCCTTCTAGCTGGAACCCAGCATAGTGGGAGGCTGACTTGTGGGCCTACCAAGTTGATGTGGACGAAGGGCTTTGTCAACTTAGTCAATATGAAAGATTCTAGCTCCAGTTACTGTATGATCTTCATCGAATGGCCGTAGTGCTTCTTCAACCTCTGGTCTTCTTGCTCCAGCCGCCCAAACCAGCACCGGTCATGCCGCGTGCTCCTGCCTTCCGTGGCCGGCTGTGATGCCACGGAGGCCTCACCGCCCCCTACTACTCCCACCGCTGGCCAGGGCATCCCTCTACTCACCCACACCCCCTGTTATTCTGTGGCGACGGCAGCCTCACACCGCAGCCGAACCAGTGAACCCTCGTACTCATCTCCGCATGGGCATCCACTGCCGCGTCTTCCCTGGATCCGCGTCGTCCCCTTCCTAGGCCGTGCCGTCATCCACCACCTTGGTGCTCTCGGCGCGGCGTGGTCAATGTGGTCAACGACCGACTTCCATCGGAAGAGTATTGTACGTGGAGAGGCTGACAGTTGGGTCCATGGCCGCAGCCCAGTTTTTTTGTGATTTGCCAAGCAAGTCACTTTGTCAGGCCTTTTGGGCTGCAAATCTTTCAAGATGAAGAGAGCTTCATTCGGCTGGCCGAGAAAATGGCCTATCACTAATGATAAATGGGTTGTACATTTTTAAAACACATCAAACCGGCAATTAGTTTCAAATTTCTTTTTTTTCATTTTAAGATTTTAAATTGCATTTATTTTTATGCATGGACAATTTGTTGGATTTTATATTGATATACATTTATTTTTAAAATCAGTTTGAATGTGACTTGAAATGTCAGGATTAAAAACAGTTCGGGCCGCACCAAAATATGCAAAATTTCATATAATTTTTTAACCGTGGCCACAATATGGGTTGTAATACTAATAAAAAGAATATGGGCTCCAAAAAAACCTTAAGAATTAGCAAATGGGCTGTAAATTATTAGACATAATGGCAGGTGGGTTGTATGCTTTTTTCCACAGATTTGAGGCTTTCCAAAAAAAAGGTTGACACACAAGCAGTGACTGTTGGATGTCCATCCAACGACGTCGTGCTTCTTCAATCTCTGCTCTTCCTGCTCAAGCCGCTCAAGCAAGCGCCAGCGGACTGCCTGCTCCCTCCTCCCTGCGGCCGGCTGTGCTGCTGCGCAGGCCTCACCGCCCCATCGTACTCCCATCGTTGGCCTAGCCATCCCTCTACTCACCCACACCAGCTGTTATTCTCTGGTGACAGCAGACGAACCAGTAAACCCTCGTACAGTCGTACTCCCCTCCGCATGGGAAACAACTGTCGAGTCTTCCCTGGCTCCATGTCGTTCCCTTCCTAGGCCTCGCCGTCGTCCACCGCCCTGGTGCTCTCGGCGCGGCCTGGTCAACATGGTCAACGACCGGCATGCATCTGAAGTGGACTATAAGTGGAGAGGCTGACAGCTGGGTCCATGGCCGCACACAAGGAAATGCCTCCTTATTACACGGAAAATAATGATTCCTCCACCTAACATCTGGGACCCACCAGACGGGCAACCGTATTTCGCGAAAACAACGTTTCCCCCCTGACTGCTAGGACCTACCAGCTACATCTTCGCACGCAAGGAAGTGCGTCCGGGCAAAAAAAAAACGATTCGCCCCCCTGACTGCTGGGACCCACCAGCTACATCTTCGCACAGAAGGAAGTGCCTGACAGTCAGGACCCACATGGTCGAAGCGTACGTAACGTTGTCATTCTAGTCGCGAACGTGTACGTACATACTGGTTGATGTAGAGGCGTGCATGTGTCGTAGTAGAGGCGCGCACGTAGCATGTACACATACGTACAGTGGCCAGGGTGCAAGAAAGTAAATATGGCCACGTACGTACATACGGGCGGGGTCTCGAACGCCTACTCACGCATACGTACGGCCAGGGCATGTGTACATGGCTGGGTCGGAACGGAGAAACCGCGTCGTCGTCGTGTTCATGGGGAGGCAACAGAATGCGTTGTGTTCATCGCGAGGCAATGGAACGCGTGGGAGCCAACCGGCTTGGACGGAACAGCCAATGGAAACGAGGCCTGGCATACCGCACAATGAAGGAAACGGCCTTGTGTTCAACCGGCCACGTTCGAAACGGGATCCTGTTCATCGGGAGGGGTCTGGCGTACCGCAAAACTGAGGAAACGGACCTCCTATGGTCGAAACGGGGTCCTATTGATCGGGAGGGATGTGGCGTACTGCAAAATGGAGGAAACGGACTTGTGTTGGAGCGCTACGGTCGAAACGGGGGTCATGTTCATCGGGAGGGGAGTGGTGTACCGCAAAACCGGACTCCACGGGATACTGTTCATCTCCACCGTCGACCCCCTCCTGCTCCACGGGCTACTGTTCATCCACCATCGACATCCTCCAGCCTCCACCTGCGACTGTTCATCCACGGGCTCCTGTTCATCTAGCCTCCAATGCGCGCTACTCCACCGGCTACTGTTCAACCAGCCCTCTCCACGAGCTCCTGTTCAATCACCCCTCCATGGGCTACTGTTCATCCAGCCCTCCACCGTCTACTGTTCATCCAGCCCTCCACGGGGTGGTCCTGTTCATCCAGCCATCCACGGGGTCCTGTTCAACCAGCCCTAACCGGCTCAATCGATCGGGGTCCTGTTCATCGAGAGGCAACACCACGGGGTCCTGTTCGTCCACCCCCACCGAGAACTATTCATCCAAACCCCCCCAGCAACGCTCACTGTTCATCCAGAGGCAGCATCGATCAGCTTTAGTTAGCAGCAGTAGCAAAGGAATCGCTTGATCGGGTTCAGTTAACAGCCATTGATCGATCACTCAGGTTCAGTAACGCGTAGCCTGCAGTGCAATCGCTCGGGTTCAGTAGGCGAACACCTCGCTCGGGTTCAGTTAGAGGCCAATGCCTCGCACCCACACACATGCGTGTATGAGAGAAACGCGCAAATCTCCGTGCATCACTCGGCCACGACCACCCACCGTAACCGGGAACACCCCGATATTTTCCTAGCCCTCGCTTCTACCATGGTTTTTTCCGTCATGGACAGCCCAAAGAATGTCATGCAGCTGCGTCTCTGGCCCGCCCAAGACGAAAAGCCCATTTTCTGTCATGATTTTTTGTCATAGAAGTAGGAGCCCACCACATCTATGATGATACCGGGTTTTGTCACAATTATCATCATAGAAGTGTCATAAGTATGACAAATATTTTTTTCGTTCGGCCCAAAATGTCACGGCTGTGTCTTTTTTTGTAGTTATAATCACTAGCATCACACATAATTTCAAAAGGTAAGTTCCAATCAGGTGGTTGAACAATAGGTGCAGAAAATAAGGCTTTCTTGAGTGTTTCGAAGGCTTCTAAACAATCATCATCAAAAACAAAAGGGACATCCTTTTACAAAAGATTTGTAAGGGGCCTAGAAATTTTAGAAAATTCTTTGATAAATCTCCTTTAGAAACCAACATGACCTAGGAAACTACGAATACCTTTGATATCTTTAGGACATGGCATTTTCTCAATTGCATCAACATTAGCTTTGTCCACTTCAATACCTCTTTCAGAAATTTTATGGCCCAAGACAATACCATCATTAACCATAAAGTGGCACTTCTCCCAATTCAAGACAAGATTTGTTTGTTCACATCTCTGCAAAACTCGATCAAGATTGCTTAAACAATCATCAAAAGACTTCCCATAAACAGAAAAGTCATCCATGAAAACCTCAACAATCTTTTCACAAAAGTCAGAGAATATAGCAGGCAAACATCTTTGAAAGGTAGCAGGTGCATTGCATAAACCAAAAGGCATACATCTATAAGCATAAGTTCCAAAAAGGGCAAGTAAAAGTAGTCTTTTCTTGATCAGGTTGAGAAACAAGTATTTGTGAAAAACCAGAATATCCATCAAGGAAGCAAAAATGTGTGTTCTTAGATAATCTTTCTAGCATTTGGTCAATAAAAGGCAGAGGGTAATGATCTTTTCTAGTTGCTTTGTTCAATTTTCTAAAATCAATTATCATTCTATAGCCTGTAACAATTCTTTGTGGAATAAGTTCGTTCTTATCATTAGGAACAACAGTAATACCTCCTTTCTTAGGGACACAATGAACATGACTTACCCATCTACTAGCAGCTATAGGATAGATTATACCTTCTTCCAGAAGTTTTAATATTTCCGTTCTTACCACTTCTTTCATCTTTGGATTTAACCGACGTTGGTGATCAACAAGGGGTTTAGCATCAGGTTCCATATTAATCATGTGCTGACATAGAGTGGGACTAATGCCCTTTAAATTATCAAGAGTATATCCAATAGCAGCTCGGTGCTTCCTTAGAACTTTCAATAATGTTTCTTCTTCATGTTCTGAAAGGTTAGCACTAATAATAACATGATATATCTTCTTCTCATCAAGATAAGCATGTTTCAAAGTGTCTAGCAATTGTTTTATTCCAACACAGGATCACCTTTAGGTGGAGGAGGACCTCCTAGAGTTTCAATAGGCAAAATGTGTTTAAGCAGAGGACGTTGTTCGAAGAAAATCTTATCTATTTCATTTCTTTCATGCATATGTAAATCATTTTCATGGTCTACCAGATATTGTTCTAGAGGATCAGTAGGAGGCAAAACAATAGAAGCAAGACCAATTATTTCATCCTTACTAGGCAATTCTTTTTTATGAGATTTTCTACTAAACTTGGAAAAATTAAACTCATGAGACTCATCACCAAAGCTAACACAGACAGTTTGCTTCTCACAATCTATTTTAGCATTAACGGTGTTCAAAAAAGATCTACCAAAAATAATGAGACAAAAATCATCTTGTGGGGAACCAAGAGCAAGACAATCAGTAGGGTATTTTATTTTCCCACATAAGACTTCAACATCTCTAACAATCCCAATTGGTGAAATGGTGTCTCTATTAGTAAGTTTAATAGTGACATCTATGTCCTCTATCTCTGCGGGTGCTATGTCAGTCATAATTTCTTGATATAAAGTAAAGGGAATAGCACTCACGCTAGCACCTATGTCGCATAAACCATGATAACAGTGATCTCCTATTTTAACTGAGAAAACGGGCATGCCAACAACAGGTCTATGATTATCCATTTTATCGGGTTTAGCAATTCTAGTAGCTTCTTCTCATAAGTAAATAACATGCCCATCTATATTTTCTTCCAATATCCTTAACCATAGCAACACTAGGTTCTACTTTGATTTGTTCATATGGTTTAGGTGTTCTAATATAACTTTTGTGGACCACAATTGAAACTTTAGCATGTTCCTTCATTCTAACAGGGAAAGGTGATTTCTCAATATAAGCACTAGGAACAACTGGATCAACATTATAAAGTATAGTTTCCTCTTTAGCTAGTGTCGGTTCTTTAATTTCTTATTTAATAGGTGGGTGATATTTAAACCACTTATCCTTAGGGAGATCAACAAGAGTAGCAAATGATTCACAAAAAGGAGGCTACTATCTCATAGTCAAGTCCATATTTAGTGCTAAACTTTTGAAAAGCATCGGTATTCATAAAAGATTTAACACAATCATACTTCAGCTTAATACCTGACTCTTTACCTTCATCGAGTTCCCAATCTTCAGAGTTGCATTTAATCCTTTCCAAAAGGTCGCATCAGAATTCAAAAGTCTTCTTTATAAAAGAACCAGCACAAGAAGAATCAGGCATGGATCGATCATTATGAGAAAGCCGAGCATAAAAATTCTGGCTAATAATTTCTCTTGGGAGCTCATGATTGGGACATGAATATAACATTGACCTAAGCCTCCCCCAAGCTAGAGCGATACTTTATCCTTCACGAGGCCAAAAATTATATATGTAATTCCGATCACAATGAACTAGATGCATAGGATAATTTTTTTGGTGGAACTCCAATTTCAAACGATTCCAATTCCAAGATCCAATATCATCGCATAGCCTATACCATGATAATGCTTTTCTCTTCAAAGATAAAGGGAAAACCTTCTTCTTAACTTCATCTCCAGGTAAACCTGCAAGCTTAAACAATCCACAAATTTCTTCCAAATATATCAAGTGCATATCAGGATGTTCGGTTCCATCTCCTGCATAAGGATTAGCTAGCAGTTGTTCTATCATACCTGAAGGAATTTCATATTCAATATTTTCAGTAGGTGCAATAGGTTGAGGGGTAGCTAATTGTGGTTCTGGTCGAGGTGAAGATACCCCAAACAAACCCCTCAAAGGATTGTTTTCCATAGTGACAAGCGACAATAAATTTCAGCATGTAGTAATAATTTTTCCTTACCAATTTCCACTTAACAAGAGCGCTTCCCCGGAAATGGTGCCAAAAAATAGCCTTGATGACCCACAAGTATATGGTATCAATTGTAGAATTCTCAATAAGTGAGAGTGTCGAACCCAACGAGGAGCAGAAGGAAATGACAAGTGGTTTTCAGCAAGGTAATGTTTGCAAGTGCTGAAACTGTAAATAACAAAGTAGTTTGATAGCAAGATAATTTGTAACGAGCAAGTAATGATAATAGTAACAAAAGTGCAGCAAGGTAGCCCAATCCTTTTGAAGCAAAGGACAGGCCAAAACGGTTTCTTATAATAAGCAAAGCGTTCTTGAGGGTACACGGGAATTTCATCTAGTCGCTTTCATCATGTTGGTTTGATTCGTGTTCGCTACTGTCGGTGTTCTGGGAACGGGGGTCCCCAGACTTGCCTGCCTGCGGCCCGCGGCATGGCTATGCGAGCAGGCCCATACGGCCCATCTTCATCAACAAGGCATTAAAGACCCTCGCGAGGGGCGAAGCCTCGCGAGGCGGGCGACGCAAGAACTCCTCAGGAGCGGCCTCGCCAGGAAGGCACACGAGGAGCGAAGATATCAAGGCGGGGAAAACCTCGTGAGGCTCTCGTGACATGAGCCTTGACGATCAGGACCAGGCGGGCGCCAGCGTGCACAACGTCTTTGTTTCCTCTTTGGTGCCAAGGGGGCAAGCGCAGGCGCGGAGTACCGAGGCATCAAGCAAAGGTTTCCATATTAGTGCAATGAGACCAAGACCATGAGGACAGCAAGATGGAGGTCACCGTGGAGCCCAAGACGGCGTCACCACCAGAGTCTTTTGCAGGAGAAGACTACTTTTGTCAGGATAAGCTGTACTAGCTGTCTTGTTTCAAATTGGCCGTTGTTGGCTCCATTCCCGCTCAATATTTGGGAGAGGACCAAGGCCTCTATAAATAGAACTAGCCACTACCATAGAGGGGATAGAGTTCAGAACTAGCAGGCAAGCCTGAGCTGATCGAACCCTCACCCACACAAGTTCGCCAAGCACAAGAACACCTCAACCTTAGGAGGTTGTTCTTCTCCTTGTACTATTCATCATCAGCCCAAGAGGCAATCCACCACCACACAATGGAGTAGGGTATTACACCACAATGGTGGCCCGAACCAGTATAAATCTTGTGTCCCTTGTGCCGTGAGTTCGCCGAGTTCGTCCGCGAGATCTTAGCGAGCTAGGGCGTGGATCGGTAGGATGGAAAGAACTTCGCGCGCACCATAGAGTTCGAACCTTAAGGGTTTTGCCGGAACCCGAGATCCGACATTTGGCGCGCCAGGTAGCGGTGCGACGGAGCTTCTTCTCCACCAATCGGCCCGCCGGCGCTCTGCGGCCACGATGTCCGGTGACCCAGGGGCTGGTTCCGACCGCTGGGCAGCCTGGCCGGCCCGGGCGGCGCCACCTGCCCATGAAGACCTCAGCCCCACGGTCCAGGGAGCCCCAGCGCCGCCTAACGCAGCGGGGCGCGACCGGCGTGGCGGGGTGCTGCAAGGGTAGCGAGCCACACCGCAGCAACGGCGCCGCACAGACGGCGGGAGCAGGTGAACATGCGGGCAGCACTCATGATGGCACAAGAGCGGCTGCGGTGCCGGCTGATGGAGAGCGGCCGGGATGCACTGCTGGAACGCGTCGCCAAGCTGCTGCCCTTCTGCTATCAATTTCCTTCTGAGGCCACTACGGGATCTCTCGGCGGGCCTCGCCACAACCACGCGCCCTCAGGTGTGCCTAGGGGCTTCGCCAACACCAGCATGGTCGGTGGTGCCGGGGCCCCGTCGCCCCCGTTCCACCTGCGGCAAGCATGGGCGCAAGCGTCGCCTCCCATGGTCTCAGTGAAATGTCGCACCACCATCCTCAGGACGCCGCGCTGGGTCGGGCAACGTGGAGTGTGGGGCACTACGGCGAGGTGTTCGGGGTAATAGTCCCGAAAGCCTACGTGCCCCGCATGATGGATCAGGAGTACGCATCGGAGGACGACCCTGGTTCGTTCCTTGGAGAAGATTGGGAAGAAGGGGCGCTAGTAGTTGAAGCCTTCTAGGAGCCGACGTGGATCCGCAACGACCGTGCCTGCAACAACAGCTACAGGGTACCGCTAATCTCTCAGGAGCAAGCTTATGCTAACCATGGGCTGCCAGTGAACAGGATCGTAGCCTCGGCCGATGACCCCGGCGCAGCAACACCCCTTCTGCCAGGGGAAACACGCTGGGGGCTGCAAGGAGGGAGCCAGGAGCAGCCCCCCCCCCATGTCACGCGAAGCCAGGCGACACCCGGAGGTAGGCCCTCTGCCGGGGAGGCATCAGCGAGCCTTCCCTTGGCAGAGGACCCGTGGTCGCCGAGGGCGCTGCTGGCATCCCCTTTCCCCCCTTTGTGCCATCCTGGTTGCTGGTCGGCTCAAAGGTGGTCGAGGGTGGCAAGGCGGGGCCCTCGTCTGGCGATATGAAGCAAGGCCAGTACCTGTGAAGAAGGCCCAATGCCTGTGAAGATCGCCGCCCGTGACACTCTCACGTAATAATGAGTGGGGCTGTACACGCCCCGGAGACTCAGGGGTGCCGGCCTCAGGCCCTGGGGCTCCCTCCCACGCCTAGTGGCAGGACTTAGCTCCGCACTGGTGAGAAGACTCGAAGACCCGAAGACTAGACTAGGCGCCGGGCACGGCCATTTGCTTCGATGCCCTTTTTCTGTAGCCTTGCCCTTTGGATTTGGATTTCAGTTGAAGTTGAGTTTTCGTTGATACGCGCGGGGGGGTGCCTTTTCTCGTTCGAGTGATTTCTAGTTGTCTGGTTATTGCTTTGTCACGGAGCACGCAATCATCACCTCCCCCTCGTGGGCCCCTGGCGAGCGGGGCTGGGTGCAGCACACGCAACACGCGCGCCGATACCATTATCGGCACCTCATTCTTGCGAGGCCCGCCCGGGTGAGTCTGCAGGCCCTTCAGGAATTACACAGGAGCTCAAGGCCTCACGGTCCCGTTCGAAGCAAACCACGACCAAGGTAAGCTGATGCTGCAAACTCACTGCCAGACACGTGAAATCACATAGATACACATTCAGCTCGACACAAAAGAGTAAATGCGCTGATCTGCTTGCATGAGGGGCTCCCCCTCTCAAAATGCTCTCACCACCTTTAGGGGCCACGCCTGACTTTTGCGTATAGGATAAAACGATAGGAGAACATGGGATCAGCCAGATATGTCACTCGCTACATCGCCCTCGGACGCGTCACTCACATCGTCATTGTCTTGACCGGCACCATCGCTGCGTTGAGCGACGCCTCCATCGCCATCGTCAACCATGCCGCCTTCGTCTGCGACGACCACCACCGCGTCGTCATCAGAAGCGAAGGCTCTAACCAGCGCATCCATGTTGTCCTCCACCCACTGCACCAGGTCACCCCGGATGGCCTGCGGTACGGGGGCAATGGCGGCGTCGAAGTCGAAGTCGGGGAAGGTGTTCCGGAGATGGCTGAAGACACGCGAGAATGTGCGCCCAAGAAGGCCCCGACTTCTCTCCTCCAAGAGCTGGCGAGCCCTATCGGACCGGGCTTCCAGGCGCGTCACCACGTCAGTGAAGAAGATCAGGTGGCTGGTGTAGTCGTTCGAGTGAGGGATCTAGGCATTCTCGTCGCAAATGATGCCCAGGGCGGTATTAGCCCTATTCTGGAGGTCCTCAAGCATGGGGGCATGCTCGTGCTCCTGCGTCCGCCGTTGAAGCACTTCCTCCCTGTTTTGCCGCGTGACGGCCTCGGCGTCATCAACCTATTTCTGAAGGAAAAGCAGCTCGGCGCAGGCGGAGGCCAAGTCCTCCTGCACCGTGACCAAGGCGACAGCCGTGGCCTCCCCACGCCACTCCGCCTCGTCTAACCTGGGCCTGAGAGCGGCGGTCCTGCCCGCCGCCTCAGTTCCTGCAAGCTTCAGCTTCAGGTCGTACCGACTCAAGATCCGCGCGAACCTCGGCCACCTGGCGGTCGACTTCCTCCTGGACCTTGGCCTCGCAAGCCCCAACGGCATCTTTCGCCTGAGCAACTTGACGCTCCCTCGTCACGAGTTGCTCGAGCTCAAGGCTGCGCTCCACGACTTCCAGAGCCAGCGCTTCCGGACCTCCTCTTCCTCTGCGGGCGTCCCCCTCAGCGACGCAAGGGCGGCTCAGCGTGCCTCCACCTGACGCTTGAGGGACGCGCTCCAAGCTTGCAGCTCCCACGCGCGCTTCTGTGCAGCCTCGTGATGACGGTCAGCCTCGCGAGCCTCCTCCAAGTCTCGGGAGGAAGCCTCACGGGAAATCTTGAGGGACGCCTCAGCCTCCGCATTATCAAGATCACGCTGGTAGCGGCCAAGGTTGATGGCCACCCTCAGCTTACGCCGTTCCTCCACCAGCCGAAGACCTTCGGCCGCAAGACACGAGTCGATGCTTGCGAGTTCTTCACCAAGTCGGCTCATCGCGACATCGCTTTCTGGAAGAGCTCATGACGAACGACGCTCCGCCCGCGCTCGAACTCCAGCGCACGCCCCACCTCATCCTCTGCCACGGGGCCTGCAGGCGGGACGTGGTGCGGCGCACCCCCGGCCCTCTCAGTAGGGGGCTGGGGGTTGGGGCCGCTCCAGGTGCTGACTCGACCTCACGACGGGCCCCGGCCAGTCGGGGCCCGCTGCTTGAGGAGGAGCAGAGGACCGAATCCAACCAGTTGCTGTCCATAACCATAGGAGGAGTCCAAGGAACGCCCGCCAAGCTCCAAGCAAGACCGTGAAGGAAGGGCAACGGAGCCACAGATTTGAGGTGCCAAGAAGGCGAGGGCACCCCCTCGGCCGGCCCAGCTCTGGGCGCGGCATGCAGGCTCGGGCTGCACAAGGCCAACGGGGGTGCCGAGGAGGCGGGGATTGCTTCTCGGAGGGCTCAACGGCCCTGGCAGAAGGGGTCCTGAAGAGCTAGCGTCAGAAAGGAAAGCAGCAATCAAGAAACAACAAGGTGCAGAACTTACTCGTCAACAACGATGTACTTTCGATGCTTCAATGGCCTGAAGATACCACTGCCGCCCGGAGATCCTTTCCTCTTGCGGAGTTCCTCGAGTCCACGCAAAGCCGGCCGAAGCACTGAACGTGGCGGCCAGTATGGGGTGCATCCGGAGAAGCACTCAGGAGAACAACTTCAGGAGTGCTTCGCTGCAGAGAGCAGCTGGGCGCCGACTCGCCGCGACCTCCCGAGGCCTCCGGAGTTTCAGCCTCGGGAGCCGCATGCTGCATCACCTCGGCGACCAATGTCCCAGAATCACGGGTTCCTGAGGACGACGCCCCAGGATCCCCAGGCGGCATCCGCACGTCAACACTCGTGCCGCCAGCCTCTTGCTGCGCTTGCCCCCCTGCACCCTCGTTCGGGGAAAGCTCAGTGCTGGCAGCGAGAAGGGGAACCACGAAGACAGGGTTCTCGCAGGACCCCATCAGGCAGTCCGGACGCAGCCCCCACTCGTCAAAGGGAGGCATGCTCCCTGCAATTCAGCCTTGTTCTTGTAGCGGTACAGCAGACAGTTCTTCCCAGGCAAGTCGTCCGGCAAAGGGACACCCGTCAGGACCTTGAGCACCGTTTGTCGCGTCCCGAGGGGGAGCCCGGACTCCTGAAACCTCATATGGTCTTGGCTGCTGAGCAAAGTCCACATCGGGCGAGAATGGCGGTGAAGCGAAACGATCCAGCAAACAATCCGGCGCTTGACGAAGTCCTTCACCACCATAGGCGCAGTCACACCGTGGTCCTTCAGCCTCCTCAGCCTGGCCCAGACGGGAACAAGATGGGGGTTCACGAGCCTCTCGTGGCCCCAACCGGAGTGGGAAACGGCAGGCTCTGACGGGGCGTGGAGCAGGGGGCTGAGCACACCGGCATCGACAAACACCCACCGTGTCCGAAACTCGCTCGTGGATGGAGGAAGCTCGAAGTCGATCCCCGCGCACGTTGTCGTGGCCACGGCCTGGAAGCTCACGCACCCTGAGCTTTGCCGAGGGTCAATTAGATGCAATGAGAAGAAATGGCGGAGGAGGGCCACAGAAGGAGAAATGCCCACCATGGCTTCACACACATAGGCAAAGATGGCAAGGAGAGTCACGGATTGAGGGTCGAGATGCAGCATGTGGATCTGATAATGCTCAAGCACCGCGTTGAATAAGGCGGAGAAAGGAGGAATCGGGCCAGCCCAAAGGGCATCGATAAAGATCAGGACCTCGGTGGCTGCCCGGGCAATACGGACGCGAGACGCACCTTGTCCATGGCCTCGTCGTTGAGCACCAAGGTTCGGCTGACCGCGGGCTCGGCGGCTGGAGGCTCACTCGGCAAGGACAGGGGCTTCTTCCCCCTGTCTGCTTGTTTCGGCGCCATGGCGATGAAGCGGGTAGGAGGCAGGTCAGATTGGAGAGGAGAAGCATAGACTCGAGGAAGCAGAGAGATTGGGGAAGCAAAGGTGCGAGCAATGGAGGAATAACTGTGTAGGTTGCGAGGGCCACGTAGCCAGGAGGATTATAAGGCAGCGTGGGAAAGCGGAGACGCCCACGTCCAATAAACCGCCACGCGTTGACCAAGGCCGCAGGCTTTTGGGGCCCGTGGCGCTCCGCGCTTGACCTTTAACTTCGCCTCGAAGCCAAGCCTGAGCTTGCCTTGGGCCCGGGGGCTATTGTCGGCGTTCTGGGAATGGGGGTCCCCAGACTTGCCTGCCTGCGGCCCACGGCGTGGCTAAGCGAGCAGGCCTGTACGGCCCATATTCATAAACAAGGCATTCAAGACCCTCGCGAGGGGCCAAGCCTCGCGAGGCGGGCGACGCAAGACCTCCTCAAGAGCGGCCTCGCCAGGAAGGCTCACGAGGAGCGGAGATATCAAGGCGGGGCAAACATCGCGAGGCTCTCGTGACGTGAGCCATGACGATCAGGATCAGGCGGGCGCTAGGCGGGCGCCAGCGTGCGCAACGTCCTTGTTTCCTCTTTGGTGCCAAGGGGGCAAGCACAGGCGCGGTGTACCGAGGCATCAAGCAAAGGTTTCCATATCAGTGTAACGAGACCAAGACCATGAGGACAGCAAGATGGAGGTCACCGTGGAGCCCAAGACGGCGTCACCACCAGACTCTTTTGCAGGCGAAGACTACTTTTGTCAGGATAAGCTGTACTAGTTGTCCCCTTTCAAATTGGCCGTTGTTGGCTCCCTTCTCGCTCAATATTTGGGGAGAGGACCAGGGCCTGTATAAATAGAACTAGCCACTACCATAGAGGGGATAGAGTTCAGAACTGGCAAGCAAGCCTGAGATGATCAAACCCTCACCCACACAAGTTCGTCAAGCACAAGAACACTTCAACCTTAGGAGGTTGTTCTTCTCCTTGTACTATTCATCATCAGCCCAAGAGGCAATCCACCACCACAAACTGGGGTAGGATATTACACCACAACAGTGGCCCGAACCAGTATAAATCTTGTGTCCCTTGTGCCGTGAGTTTGCCGAGTTCATCCGCGAGATCTTAGCCAGCTAGGCCATGGATCGGTAGGAGGGAAAGAACTTTGCGCGCACCCAGAGTTCGAACCTTAAGGGGTTTGCCGGAACCCGAGATCCGACAGCTACTTCGATAATTTGGTATGTGGGTGGACCAGTGCTTAGGTGCTGTTCTTACTTGAGCAAACCTCCTACTTATGATTAACCCCCTCGCAAGCATCCGCAACTATGAGAAAGGTATTAAGAATAAATTCTAACCAAAGTATTAAACTTTTGGATCCAATAGGTCCCTTACGGAATAGCGCACAAACTAGGGCTTAAGCTTCTGTCATTCTCGCAACCCATCATCTAATAACTACTCCACAATGCATTCCCTTACACTAGTACAACGACATGTTATATACAAATGCTTTTTAACCCCTTTCTGCGACGGCATTTGGAACCATCGCCAAGTGAGTGTGGGCGATAGGGGGGTCCTTCCCACACGACCCAGAAACCATCGGGGATAGGCCCTCCTGGGACACCAAATGAGCTCGTGTGCGATCGGGCGAGGCACCGAAACCCAATCATTTCCGTAGGTATGTACATCCCATACGGTGAATCCTAGAAAAATATTTTTGTAGGTATGTATATCACACACAGTTCTTTGTGTGGGAATGTTTGTGCAAGGTGGCCTAACGCAAACAGTTTGCTGCGGGAAGCCATGTGTGATTGTTAGTTGATCGAACACGCCTACTTTCTAAAACCGTGTGGGTTGTTTGAGTTCATCGCCCACGGTGCTTTCTAAGTAACCGTCTGCAATAGAAAACCCCAATAAGCAGGGTAATTAGCCTATTATTGATAATCCATGTACTAATCAAATTGATATTTCTTATAAAACACACCAGATATTTCATATCCATATAACAACAACCAGAATTACATCAGATAGCTTCGGCACTCAGTTACGCCATTACACTACAGCACCAAGTTTCACATGCAGCATCAAAAACCTTTGGAAAGAATCATCATACACGGTAAATAGACAGATGCATCGCATTTGGGAAACTGCAGAAGCGGAAGGAAAATATTGAGCCTTTAGGGATGTTGAATGTCCTTGCAACTTTAGGCCAGTGGCTATGGATAATTGCCCGCCCAACCTTCGTCCTCTTTAGCAAGACTTCAATATTGTACCATGGGTGTTGAATGAATATCTTCCTCGCCTCTTGACCATGCAGGTGGTTTGAGAGGTAATCGTCGGTGAAGTGCTTTGAAAAGTACTGAAAACAAAGCTATGCATAAATCGCTGTTATAAATTTTGAAATGGCGCAAGGGTAAAAACAAGGTAAAAGTTAGTACCATCCTATAGTTGACTAATGTCTTCTTCCTTGTGCAAACAAAGATCTTGCTGTTATTCGTCGCAAGTTTCTTCATCCTAACAATCTTTCCGAGTTTCTTAACTTCACTGATATTCATGGACATCTCATTTCCCCATATGAAAAATGGGTCGAACAGTGGGTCTAAGCCTCTGACAGCAGGACCTACATGTGCAAGACCAAATTGTAAGAAACCTAAATATTAGGTTGATTCCTGCAACATCACAATAATGTGCTATTAGCCAAAGGACCCTACTTGAACAAACCTTGATGGTAAACCGCAGTGTCTCCCATTGTTTCCCTACAATACAGATAAGGAAGATCTTAACTAGGTTAACTGAGAGTTGCAATACTATCAGTAGAATATGTATTGATTACAACCAAATTCGATTGGTGTCACATGCATAACAATACAAAATTGTACCCACAACAAATGAAAATCAAATTGCAGAACTGAACCAAACAGTTAAATGGACAACAGACCAAATGAACCAAAATAGTTAACTGAGCACGACATTGCAGAATAGAAACATGTACTAGAAGATAAGACAGTTAACAAAACAAAGAATGCTTCAGAACAGTACTACGAAATGTAGCAATTGTTGGACCAAAGTGTTAACTGAACATTACATTTCAGAGGACCAAACTGTTAACTGAACATTAGACTGCATATTAACACTACAGAGGACAAATCACTAGAAGGCACTGACGGTGTCCTCGAGAAAACAACATGAACTGTATTTTAAAGTAGACAACAGCATGGCGGTGTCGACGATGGCCTTGTAGACGAGGTGCTCCTCCAAGATCTGGCGGTCGACACGCATGGAAGCCATAGCGACCTTGTGCGTGTGTGCAGCCGCATGCTACTGAGCTCCACGTTATACTGCATGCAAAATGGCTGTTGGTGGCGCTTAATTGGAGGAGGGGGTAGTGACTTCGGTGGAAGGTGTCGCGTCGTCTGTCGGGGCATGTGGGACGAGAAAGGAGGAGGATGGTGTGGGTGGGGTGTGGATTAACTAACCATATCGATGAGGCCGCGCAGCAAGAAGAAGGGTCAGCGGCAAGGAGGCCGCGTAGCAATAAGAAGGGTCACCGGCGAGGAGGCGGTGCTGCAAGAACAAGGGTCGCCAGCGAGGAGGCAGCGCTGCAAGAAGAAGGGTAGCCAGCGAGGAGGCGGCGCTGCAAGAAGAAGGGTTGCCGGTGAGGAGGCTGAGCTAGTAGTAAGCAGCAGTGAAGGTTTGAGCTTGGAAAACAAGGAAGACGATGGAAATGTGGCTTTTTGTGGGAGGGTAGGGGCGGGTAGATAGATATTTCTGCGGTGGCAAAAAAATTTTGCTCGGTGCCACGAGAAACTGGTGTGCAAGTGTGGTTCAAGCGGGGGCGATGGACTATAGACAATGAAACTTCCTGCATAAGCCCGACAAGACGGTGCGCCAAGATATTTTATATAGCATCCAACACGATTCTTTCTAGTAAACTGTATGTGGTATACCTGATTTTTTTAATTATGTTTTGAAAGAAAAAATGGTGTTACAGAGGGAAAGGATGGTGTTTGAATTGCTAGAACATTTACATACAGTGACCATGCAACTAGTACATGAGTGTCGTGTTTAAATTTGAAATTATTCCGAGTTCGTTTGGCATTTTATGCATTAATTGAGTTTCTGGGCATTTAATGTGCATAATTCAAATTCGAACTACAAGCACATGCTCCAATGCACCAAAGTTTGCTGAAAAATCACATGTGTATCTTTAGGTGAATTTATAGGTCCCATGCAAGAAATGGGAATGAAATTCAAACATGTGGGTGTCATGGCTCGGACGAAAAGATTGAGAAACCTGGTTTTTTAATTCCTGTAAATCCAAAATGCGTATGAAAATCATGAAACATGGCATGGTGTCATGACATGGCACCAACATGTTGCGATAAGCTTTTTTGGCCGAATTAGGACAAGCTTTGGTGTAAGCTTCTTGCAAACCGGAGCTTCCCTCAAGAAGGCTCATGGTTTCGAGAGGGAACATGTCACCTCTGTGTGTGAAACTACATACATACACTTCCTTCTCCCACCATAATTTTTTTACAAAGGCAGATTAGACCAAATAGAAGTATCGTGCTAAATTTTGAAATTATTCCGGGTTCGTTTGGCCTTTTTTATACATTAATCGAGTTTCTGCTCAATTAATGTGCATAATTCAAATTTGAACTACAAGCACATGGTCTAGTCACCAAAGTTGGTTGAAAAATCACAAGTGTGTCCTTGGGTGAATTTCTAGGTCCCATGCAAGAAATGGGAATGAAATTCAAACATCTGGGCGTCGTGGCTCGGCCGGAAGATTGAGAAACCTGGTTTTTTAATACCTGTAAATCCAAAACGCGCCTGAAAATCATGAAACTTGGCATGGTGTCATGACATGGCACCAACATGCTGCGGTAATTTCTTTGGCCGAATTGGGACAAGCTTTGGTGTAAGCTTCTTGCAAACCGGAGCTTCCCTCAAGAAGGCTCGTGGTTCCGAGAGGGAATGTGTCACCTCCGTGTGCGAAACGACATACGTAAACTGCCTTCTCCCGCCTTAATATCTTTACGCATGTAGATTCGACCAAATAGAAGTATCATGCTAAATTGGAATTATTCCGGGTTCGTTTAGCCTTTTTTTCTACATTACTTGAGTTTCTGCGCATTTAATGTGCATAATTCAAATTTGAACTACAAGCACATGATCCTGTGCACCAAAGTTGGTTGAAAAATCACATGTGTGTCCTCGGATGAATTTGTAGGTCCTATACAATAAATGGGAATGAAATTCAAACATCTAGGCATCGTGGCTCGGCCGGAAAGATTGAGAAACTTGGTTTTTCAATTCCTGTAAATCCAAAACACGCCTAAAAATCATGAAACTTGGCATGGCATCATGACATGGCACCAACATGCTGTGGTAATTTTTTAGGCCGAATTGGGACAACTTTGGTGTAAGCTTCTTGCAAACCGGAGCTTCCCTCAAGAAGGCTCGTGGTTGCGAGAGGGAACTTGTCACCTCCGTGTGTGAAACAACATACGTACACTGCCTTCTCCCGCCTTAATTTTTTTACACAGGCAGATTAGACCAAATAGAAGTATCGTGCTAAATTTTGGAATTATTCTGGGTTCATTTGGCCTTTTTTATACATTAATTGAGTTTCTGCGCATTTAATGTGCATAATTCAAATTTGATCTACAAGCACATGCTCCAGTGCACCAAAGTTGGTTGAAAAATCACATGTGTGTCCTTGAGTGAATTTCTACGTCCCATGCAAGAAATAGGAATGAAACTCAAACATCTGAGCGTCGTGGCTCGGCCGGAAAGATTGAGAAACTTGGTTTTTTAATTCCTGTAAATCCAAAACACGCCTGAAAATCATGAAACTTGGCATGGTGTCATGACATGGCACCAACTGTTGTGGTAATTTTCTGTCCGATTTGCGAAGGCGCACACATTAACAATCAACAAATTCATTTTGGAACAAGTGTTGTAACTTTACAAATCAGAAACACAAGTATTATTTAAACCGTGGGCGTTCTACTTACCAACTACGTGTTTCCACGCGTCCCTTTTTTTATTGGGTAGGAGGTGCCATGCGGGGTAGCTATTTGAGTACGGGAGGCATGCGATCAAACCCCTACGCGTGCTCATCGGGAGGAGAGCCCTTTGACCTCTACCCGCCACGCACCTCCCTCCCAACGTCTCCATTAATGGTGCCCGAGCCCCTGTTTTACGGTGTGCCTATATGTCTCACCGGACTGAGATTTAAGAGAGAAGAATGAAAATCTGAAAAGAAAGTTTTGCACGGTTCTTGATGTAAGATCCGACAGACCTATATATCATCGAATGCGACTTATAGCAAGCATGATGAATATAAGGATGATGACAGTGGATAATAATTGTCTTACATATTTAGGAACATAATTAAAATCCCCGCAAAAAAAGAACATAATTAAAAAAAGCCACATGCGGCAATGCCCGAAATACACAAGGGCAAAAGAAGAAGGAAGACAATGATCTGGCTCGTTGATCTCCACTTTATTGATGCTTTGCTGCAGGCCGCGGGAACTAGTCTCCGCGGTGAGCGGCGATGAGCTCTTTCTTGTCCTCAAGATGCTGCTTGAGAGCATCCATGGATTCCTCCACCAGCCTTCTGTGCTCGATGCGCAACATGGCATTCTCGTCCATAAGATTCTCGATGATGACGCCGGTCCTCTTCAACAAGGCAGTGGTCTCCTCCTACTGCTCTGCACTTACGACGATCTTCGCCCTCAGCAGGTCGCGCTCGGCCCCATGCTTCGCATAGCTCTCATTTAGTTGCCGGATGACACCGGCAAAAGAGGCTTTCATGTCGTCCTGCAACCTCACCCAGCCGGAGATCTGATCCATCTGGCTATGGATGATCATATGCATGCGCCTGTAAGAGTCCTCGCCTGCCCGCAGGACATTTTCCCAGGCTGCCGCGCCAAGGGAGGACATCTCTACTGCATTCGCGGCGCGGTGGGACATCTCTTCTGCTTCCACGGCGCGACCGGACCAGTCTGCCGCATCAACGCCGCGGCGGAACCTGCGTGCTGCTTCGGCAGCGCGGCGGGACCTCTGTGCTACTACGGCCGCACGGCGGGACATGCCGGATGCGTTTGCGATGAGGCGGGACATCTCTCGTGCTTCCGCTTCCATGCTTGCATCTCCCTGGTGGCAATCTCTCAACTCAGAACTCACGCTGGCCATGGCTGACGCAAGGGAACAATGATGAATGACTTGTTTGTTTTTGTGGATGAGGAGTTGAGGAGGAATGTGCAGTCATCTTAGAGTAGTAGTATTTATAACCGAGTACTAATACGCTCCTAAGTGGGAAACCATTTAGGTTTTGATCGGTGTGAACAGGTTTGCAATTTGTAATGTGACGGGACGCATGCTCAAAATTTACTGACGGTTATAAGTGCGGCACTATTTGCAGAAGGCGTAATGTGGGCACGTACGCTTCTTTTAATTAGAATGTGTGTGCCCGTCTAGCGCACACACATTGATCTATCTAACTGTTTTAGTTTGTTGTGGCTAATCGCAAAAAGTTCATCCGTGTGAAGTGTATGCCATAAATCGCACACACTTTGATCTGGCTGACCCGTTTCTGTTCTGTTGCCTAATTGCAAATAGTTAATCCTTTTGAAGCGTATGCCCTCAATCGCACACACCTTTATCTAGCTGCCCATTTCTATTGTTCCTCCTCATCACAAACAGTTCATCCGAGTGAACCATATGTTGTATATCGCACACGCCTTCATCTGGCTGCCCGTTTCTTTTGTTCTGCCTCATCGCAAATAGTTCATTGAACTGAACCGTATGCCCTCCATCGCACACGCAACTAAAATCTAAACCGTGTTTGATGGCTCCGCCATCGCAAACATTTTGCACCTTTTTTATGGTTCTTTCACACCACAGTTTGCGATTATTGCATCGCACACAGTTTTGTCGAAGGGTCTCTGATCGTAGTGTCGCGTTAGCAGCATCCTGCACTAGTGTACATTTATTGGAAACAGAGATACACCATAAGATGGATCAAAGTGGGGTAAGAAAACTCCAAATTCTTTCAAGCCATGGCAACTGAGAGATTTAGAAGGAATACTATCTCCAGTTTAATTAATGATGATGGTTTGTCCCTATCCTCCCATAATGACATGGTTGGTCTTCTTTGGTCTTCTTATAAAGATAGAATGGGAGTTTCTTGTGGGATTGACATGTTATTTGATCTGGAGAATTTGATCCAACCTGTCCCTGGCCTTGAGTGTTTGTCTGAACCTTTCTCTGATGAGGTGATAAATGAGGTACTGAAGCATCTGCCTCTTGACAGGGCACCTGGACCAGATGGGTTTATTGGTCTGTTTGTAAAGAAGTGCTGGCACATCATTAAAGATGACTTCCTAAAACTAATCATTGATTTCTATGAGGGAAGAATTTCCCTGCAGAGCATAAATGGTTGCCTAGTGACCTTAATTCCCAAAATCCTGTCTCTTGAAGGGCCAAATGATTATAGGCCAATCTCCCTCACAAATACATGCCTCAAATTCCTCGCTAAACTTCTGGCAAATAGATTGCAAAAGGTTATCCTCACATGCATCCATAAAAACCAGTATGATTTTCTAAAATCAAGGTCCATCCAGGATTGCATTGCATGGAGTTTAGAATACATTCATCAGTGTCATCAGTCCAAGAGACCAATCCTCATCCTTAAGCTTGACTATGCTAAATCTTTTGACACTATGGAACATGACCTGATCTTGCTTATGTTGAAATATAATGGATTTGATGCAAAATGCATTGGTTGGATTAAAGAGCTTCTTTCTTCTGGATCTTCTTCCATCCTTCTAAATTGTGTCCCTGGTAAGCAGTTTAATTGCAGAAGAAGTGTAAGGCAAGGTGATCCTCTCTCACGACTCCTCTTTGTTATTGCTGCTGATCTCTTGCAATATGTGGTTAATCAAATGCTCCAGCAAGGTTTACTGTCACTTCCAATACCTTCTAATGATCATGACTTCCCAATAGTCCAATATGCAGATGATACCTTGTTGATTGTTCAAGCTGATGAATCCCAACTGCTAACCCTCAAGAATATGATGATTGCCTTCTCCAAATAAACTCGTTTAAAAGTTAACTAGCCAGGTGACCCGCGCATTTGCGTGGCTAGACATGCATTTGTTCATTTATTCGCTGGGGGGTATTTTCTTCATATATTTAAAAAAAATTGTCACTGGATCCCAATTTACACAAAAAGGAAAAATGTGCATGTGAGAAAAACATGATTAAATTTTGGTACAAATATTTCCATCATTTCATAAACTTGTTGGTAAATATTTTGATGTGCGACAACCAAGTACCAAAAATATCAGGGTATATGGCTTTGGTACTAATCTCTTGCTTTCACTTTTCTTGATTTTCTCATCCGACGTCAATTCTCATTCCACTAAACATGTTTTTAGATTTATTTTCTATGACAAACTCCAATTATTAATGACTCGTCCTGGCATTTAGTTATCTGTTCCAACACATACCTAGCCTATTGCACTTGAGTTCTTATTTTTACAATATGATCTATATGATACCATTTATTCGCATCTTAATGCAGCTTTCTATACCTATTCATATTCTCTCAGTGGTAAATTAATATCTTATATACTAGTTAGATGACCTTTCTACTATATCCAGCGTCTGTTGAAGTTACGAGATGTTTTGATAGGTTGGCATCAAATGTCGTGAACCTTTGGCATCAGTATGACCAGCTCGTGGCAAAAACCCTACTACTCTTTTGCACATCTAAAATACTTTGCTGGACCAGAACATTGTGCAAACTATATCTCCACTCCAATGGGTGCTCCTCTTCTACATGCGCGCACAGGAGGAGACCTCATGGTCCTAATAGCAGTAGGGGTAACCTTCTAGCAAGAACTTTAAGGCATGTCGGACAAATACGAACAAAGTGCAAATTTAAAGATTTATAATATTCAAGCATACTAACTGAAGGAGCTCCTTAAAGAAAATGGAAAGAACAACTTGAAAACAGAGTTTCATTTGTGCAGAAGTTCACAGAATGAATAGGAGACAATAATTTCCAACAGAAGAAAGAGGATAGCCTAAAGGAGGATAGGTTGATAGTACTTCTTAATTTAGTTACCCAGTAAATTTATTTCCGGCCTTGACCAGCCTCTTAATCATCTGAAATTATGAGCATGCCATCATATTCCTACCTTCGGCAGCACATTAGCATCAGTTATATCTAGCATTGTCCTACTCTTACCTTCAACAACATTTTCTAAAGAAGTACAGAAGGCAAAAATTAGCAGCTATTATACACTAATTGCATACGGAGAACAGGAAACATTAAAATACCTTATCGAAATAAAGGAAAAGAGTACATTTATAATACTATACGCAAGCTATTTATGGAACGCACTATAGTCTAGAAGCGATGGAAAATTTTTACCTCGGAAATTTAATGGATTGACAAGAAATATTTTCCAAGATATAGCTCCGAACACCATCTTTTCCATGACTATAGCTAGAGGGCCTGGAATGAGAAGGTGGTAAGCAGAGTAAGCAACAATCTTATTTTGGAGAATAGCCACTACATACAATTGAGCCAATGTCATGGAGTAATTCTCTTGCTATCAAGTGCTTGTGAGATAGCCCTTTATAAACCCGATGTATCATGAAATTTTGAAGGATTAACTGAACGCACACAAAGAATACAAACCTGACGCTTTCTGAATATATTTCCTGTCCTTTGGATACAATCAAATAGGAGGAATTGAGGAGCATTTCAAACCAAAACAAAGAATTGATCCTAACTACTAAAGTGCAGCAGCTTTAAAGCCTCTGAATTATTTTGCTCCTACTCCACCAGGAAAGTGCAGGCCTTCAAGAACCAAAACATTTAAGAGTGGAACTAAAAGAACAGCAGTTCATATTATCATTAAATAAATCCATACTTAACATGTGGATCGTGGGGAATGGCGAGATGCCATATTGGTGTTCGCAACATGAATAGAAGACCACTAATTTATAGAAGGAAAAAAGGCCTGAACACCCTTAAGAAAGACCATGATGGCGTACTAAATATTTCGAAACGCGAAGTTATTTTGTCGTGAAAGAGAAAAAAAGATGAACAATTAGAAGACATGTAATGAAGAAAACATATGGTAGAAGACGAACTACATTATTATATAAACAGAAAGAAACAAGTCTGTGGTATATAATTATTATGATAAACACAACTCTTCATTTAAATAGAGAAGCCATGCATTACTACATGCAATCACACAGTTAGGCAAGAAAATAGGCTAGTCACACTCATGTTAAATGATCACATGGTAACAATATAGCAGTGATATGTAGAAATTGTGTCTTAATTATACAAAGTAGATTCAGATACTAATGGTGTACTCACAGCATGGCCATCTGAAGTCCACTCAATGATATCCCATTTGGTTTTGATGTTCCTAGTTGGATCAAGAGGGCTGTGCTTCTGGAAAGAGATAGGAAAGTATATGTAGTACCTCACATTAATACATGATTTGGTTACATGCATGTCAACACACTTTTTCACATCAACTACCAATTTAAACGAAAATAGCCAAAAAAACTCAGTAGGAAAACTAACACAATGCAGACCAAGATTTACTTGGTATTAGAACAAATCATACAGATTCAACCTTTGCTCAATGAAAACTGAGGAAGAACTCTATAACTATTCTAATCTGCACTGATCATTGCATGATATCAATATTCCCCTTTTACGGAACTAAATTTCGACAACCATGTAAGCTCTAAACATTGTTCTTGATTAAAAGGATAAAAGGATAAACAAATGGAATAAGCCTCACTAGGTAATTTGGAACAACTGATTCAACTTCTATTATTTGACCCTGCTAATAAATGATTTATTGGATAATTTGGACTGCTATAAAAAATTTAAGAGTGGAACTAATTGCTCAGTTTCTATTTTTTTACTTGGAACATCCACTGAATAAGGTGAGCTCATTATCTGAAGCAAATAAAAAATGCTTGGGAAAATGCTTAGAAACAGTAGTAGCAAGTTAAAGATCAAGTTGGAAGAGTAAGGTCTAAATGGCATCTCCCTTTTTCTAAAAGGCAAAAGATCTTATTGGCCTCGTGACTGAATAAGATGTGTAGATGAAGAAACCATCACATGAAGCTTCTCAATACAACTTAAATGAATTCACTAACTTGAAGTAACAATGAAGAAAGAAGAAAGAAGAAAGGATTCATAAAATGCAGATTCTCTCTTCTTTGTTCTAAGAATTGAACAAAATATCTTGCAAAATCACAACAAAAAATTAAGTAGTTATGAACAATTAAAAATACATTATACTAAAGGTAGAGTAAAATTTGTCTTTTGGATTGAGCAAATACATAGCTGCAGAAATTTTGCAAAATCAACACATAACAAGAACCTAAGGCTCTCTAGACTCCTTTTCCTTGCTAAATATGCAGGCTTTCCATGCAAAATTTTACAATATATTTGTTCTATGAAGAAATGCTTCCTTTCATTCCTTTTTTCGAAGCAGGTAGCATGCCATCAGCAGCCCAGCACCGAACAGCCAGCGCCCAGTCACAACAATCATGCACGCACCAACAAGCCAGCAAAAAACACAACAGGTGCTCGACACACACACATAACTAAGCCACTAAGCAAACACACAAGAAGAACTCGTAGCTAGCAAGCGAGCGCTACAGCCACCAGTTAACATGACGGCCACAGAAATATAACGAAGCTCACTGATTCCCCAACAACATAGCATTCACAATGCAATACGGCACAACCAGGCGAGCTTCGACACAATTACCAAATCACATAGTTCTGGACTTCTAGTAAAGAATGGTCCTAAGAATTGAACAGATGGATTTAAAAAATATACTTCCGCCTATAAGCAAAATCATGTTAGCAGTGCCTGCATATATTTCATCTGGTATAACAATACATTACTTACACTCAGAGAATTAAAATCCTAGCTTTAGAGCATAAAGCTAACCAAGCAGAACAGTATGTATGATGCTACCACCAAGCTAGCCACAACAATCATGCACGCAGCAGTAAGCCAGCAAAAAAATACAATGGGTGCATGGACACACACATCACTAAGCCAGCAAGCACACACACAACAAGAAATCGTAGCAATCAAGCACGGAGGCTAGGAGAACAGCTGGGACCGGAACGGAACTACCTTTCTAGAGACGGGATGCCTAGGAGGAAGCGGCTGGAGGCGGCAGCGGCGAATACAGGCAGCAGCTGCGCAAACACGAGACATGCATTTCATCAGTTGGCAATGGAAGCATCCATCATATTCATACATACCTGTGTTTCTTTATAAGCACTCCACTTCTCCGACTCACACCGTTGACTTCCACCTCAATAACCTGGTTAATCAACAACACATGATCCATCGGCTGATGATAAACCTTGTATATATCTGAAAATTGAGGCGAGGCGGCGCGTACATGCGACACGCGCGTGAATGGTCCGCCGAAATCCGGTCCGTCTCCTTGCAGGAGCGCAGCTTCCTTTTGCCGTTTTATTTTTATGTCTTGGCAGACAAGTTTTTAATTTCTTGTCCGGTAAGTATACGAATTAGAAACCGAGTCGGTTTGGGATTGTGGTCGCGACACAATACCGCCTCTGGTCCTAATATATATACAGCTACCGGCTGCGGCCAGAGATACACCGAAAAACACCTAGGGTTTTGCCTCATCTCACAACTTGCGCCGCCATCGTAGTCTACTCCATCCCAAACGCCGGCGCGCATCGGCGCGTGGGAGAGCAGGTCTCCGGAACCGTTCGTCTTTGCGATCCTGCACCGGGAGAGGACGAATTAGGTTTTTGGGAAGCGCTGTGCGCGACTGCTCAAATTCGTCATCACGGGTCGTCTTCCGTCCAAGTCGGGCGGTGCTACTCATCGTCGTATTCATCGCCGTCAGCAGCAGATCGTTGCCAACATCATCATGAACACTGTCGCACCCATAATAGCTAACGATCAGTACGTCCAACATCCTCTGTTCATGTCTGTTTCTACAGCTACTGTTACGTGTTTGCTGCTGTTATGCATGTCTTGCTGTTCTTCTAGTTTGCTAGATTTTTGCATTGTAGTATCTCTTCTAGTCATGAATTATTTACTGGAATTAATCATGAACTTGCCTAATATTCCAGCAATCCAAAAACCTAATTATAGGCAATTTCCTGAGTTAACTATGGCTGGATTCGCTGATGCACTGAGGCCGGATAAGTTTACCGGTGTGCACTTTAAGAGGTGACAGGTGAAGACCACGCTCTGGCTTACTGCTCTGAAAGTTTTCCACGCTATTGTTGGTGCTCCAGAGGGAATGACCGACGAAGATCGGAGAAAATTCCAGGAAGCCAATACTATGTTTGTGGGATGCATTCTGAGTGTTCTTGCTGACCGTCTGTGTGATGTGTACATGCACACAAACGACGGAAAAATTCTGTGGGATGCACTGAATGCAAAATTCGGTGCAACAGATGCAGGCAGTGAACTGTACATCATGGAGAGTTTTCATGACTACAAGATGGTGAATAACCGTTCTGTGGTTGAACAAGCTCATGAGATACAGTGCATTGTGAAGGAACTTGAACTCCTTAAATGTGTTCTACCCGACAAATTCGTGGCTGGGTGCATGATTGCAAAGTTGCCTCCTTCATGGAGGAATTTCGCCACAACTCTGAAGCATAAGAGACAGGAGATATCAGTTGAAAATCTGATTGCATCTCTTGATGTTGAAGAAAAAGCTCGGGCTAAAGATACCACTGAAAAAGGAGGTGAGGTTCAGCCTACTGCTAACATGGTGCAGAGGTACCCACAGAACAAGAACAAAGGGAAGAACAAACCTGTTTTCAACAAGCCTACCAAGACTACTACCTTCAAGAAGAAGAAGTTCAACAAGGCTGAGCTAGAGTGCTACGCCTGTGGGAAGCCTGGACACTTTTCCAAGGAATGCCCTGAACGTGCAGACCGCAGAGGGAAAACAAGCTCCAAGACTGTCAACATGGTGACCGCTAGAAATACTGATGGGTATGGTAATTTACCTATTGTGCTTTCAGTATTTCAATCATCTTCGTGGTGGATTGATTCGGGTGCTAACGTTCATGTGTGTGCTGACATCTCCCTGTTTACTTCTTATCAGGTCGCAAGGGATTCTTCCGTCCTAATGGGGAATGGGTCGCATGCTTCTGTTCGTGGCATTGGCACGGTGGATCTGAAGTTTACTTCAGGAAAGATCGTGCAACTAAGGAACGTGCAGCATGTCCCTACTATGAACAAGAATCTAGTTAGCGGCTCCCTTCTATGTCGAGATGGATTTAAGGTAGTTTTAGAGTCCAATAAAGTAATCGTGTCAAGATTTGGACAATTTATAGGAAAAGGCTATGAGTGCGGAGGCTTGTTCCGCTTTTCTCTTTCAGATTTTTGCAATAAGTCAATAAACCAAATTTGTGCTAGTGTTAATGATGATGCAAGTATTTGGCACTCTCGTTTATGTCATATTAATTTTGGTTTAATGTCTCGGCTATCCAGCATGAGTTTAATTCCGAACTTCACAGTGGCCAAAGGTTCTAAGTGCCATAGTTGTGTGCAATCTAAGCAACCTCGAAAGCCTCATAAGGCTGCCGAGGAGAGAAACTTGGCACCTCTAGAACTCATACATTCTGATCTTTGTGAGATGAATGGTGTGTTGACAAAAGGTGGAAAGAGATATTTCATGACTTTGATTGATGATGTGACTAGATTTTGCTATGTTTATTTGTTGCAAACTAAAGATGAAGCATTAGACTACTTTAAAATCTATAAAGCTGAAGTTGAAAATCAACTAGAGAGAAAGATCAAGCGTCTTAGGTCCGATCGTAGTGGAGAGTATTTTCCAAAAGTTTTTGATGAATTTTGTGAGGAACATGGTATTATTCATGAGAGGACGCCTCCCTATTCACCTCAATCAAATGGAGTGGCCGAGAGGAAAAACCGCACATTGACTGACTTGGTGAATGCCATGTTAGACACTGCTGGTTTATCTAAGGCATGGTGGGGGGAGGCTCTATTGACTTCATGTCATGTCCTGAATAGAGTTCCCAACAATAATAAAGAGAAAACCCCTTATGAGGAGTGGGTTGGGAGAAAACCATCACTTTCTTATTTGCGCACTTGGGGATGTTTGGCAAAGGTCAATATTCCTATTCCTAAGAAACGCAAACTTGGACCAAAGACAGTGGATTGTGTCTTTCTAGGGTATGCTCAACGGAGCATTGCTTATAGGTTTTTAGTGGTAAAATATGAAGTACCTGATATGCATGTTGATACTATAATGGAATCTCGTGATGCAACATTTTTTGAGAACATATTTCCTATGAAAGATATGCATAGCATTGCTAGATTTTCTTCTGAGATAATTCCTGAATCTAGTACAACTGATGAATATTTCGAACAATCACATGAGGAAGTCCTTGAGAAGGATAACAATGAAGTTCCTAGAAGGAACAAGAGACAAAGGATTGCAAAATCCTTTGGTGATGATTTCATTGTATACCTTGTGGACGACACACCCAAGACGATTGCAGAAGCATATGCATCTTCGGATGTAGATGATTGGAAAGAAGCTGTTCATAATGAGATGGACTCAATTCTTTCTAATGGAACTTGGGAACTAACTGATAGACCATATGGTTGTAAACCTGTGGGCTGTAAGTGGGTGTTCAAAAAGAAGCTAAAGCCTGATGGTACTATTGATAAATACAAGGCGCGGCTAGTGGCCAAGGGCTACACTCAGAAAGAAGGCGAAGATTACTTTGACACCTATTCACCCGTTGCTAGAATGACCACCATTCGAGTGTTACTTTCCTTGGCTGCCTCTTATGGTCTTATCATTCATCAAATGGATGTAAAGACGGCTTTTCTCAATGGAGAGTTGGAAGAGGAGATCTATATGGATCAGCCTGACGGGTTTGTGGTAAAGGGTGAAGAGAGAAAGGTGTGCAAGTTGTTAAAATCTTTGTATGGTCTGAAACAGGCACCTAAGCAATGGCATGAGAAGTTTGAAAGAACTTTGACTTCTGCAGGATTTGTCATTAACGAGGCTGATAGGTGTGTTTACTATCGCCATGGTGGGGGCAATAGTGTCATATTATGTTTGTATGTGGACGACATACTGATCTTTGGTACAAACATTAATGCAATTAATGAGGTCAAGTCTTTTCTATCAAAAAGTTTTGACATGAAAGATCTGGGAGAAGCCGATGTAATTCTAAACATCAAACTTATTAAGGATGAGAGTGGGATTACATTAACACAATCTCACTATGTTGAGAAGGTCTTGAAACGATTCGGTTTTATGGATAGCAAGCCTTCTCCAACACCTTATGATCCCAGCGTGACACTCAGAAAGAACAAGAAAGAAACGAGAGATCAATTAAGATACTCTCAAATTGTCGGTTCACTCATGTACTTAGCTAGCGCTACAAGACCAGATATCTCTTTTGCTGTGAGCAAACTGAGTAGGTTCATGTCCAACCCGGGTGATGATCATTGGCATGCACTAGAAAGGATCTTGCGCTATCTGAGAGGTACTATGAGTTACAGAATTACTTATTCAGGGCATCCTGCTGTGCTAGAAGGATATAATGATTCAAATTGGATCTCCGATGTTGATGTACTTTACGCAACAAGTGGGTATGTATTTACTCATGGTGGTGGTGCAGTGTCATGGAGGTCTTGCAAGCAAACCATATTGACGAGGTCAACTATGGAAGCAGAATTAACTGCATTGGACACAGCTACTGTTGAGGCAGAATGGCTGCGTGAGCTCTTGATGGACTTGCCGGTTGTTGAAAAACCTGTACCGGCTATTCTTATGAATTGTGATAACCAAACGGTTATCGCTAAAGTGAACAATTCTAAAGATAATGCAAAGTCATCAAGACACGTGAAAAGACGTTTGAAGTCTGTCAGGAAGTTGAGAAACTCCGGAGTAATAACTGTTACGTATATACAAACAGACAAAAACCTGGCAGATCCCTTTACAAAGGGACTATCACAAAATGTGATAGATATTGCATCGAGGGAGATGGGTATGAGACCCATAGATGTTACACCATAGTAGTAACCCAACCTTTGTGATCGGAGATCCCGTGAATTAGGATCTGGGAAGAACAAGCTATTGGTTAACTGAGGAGAGTAATAACTTATGATCGTCTCCAAGTGAAGATGCAAAACTCTCAGAGCTGTAAGGCTCAGATCTGTAAGGCAGGTCGGCAACAAGCCTTAATGTGGTTCTATTGGCTATAATTAGCAAAGATGCTGTCCTATAAAGCAGTCTTGAAAGAACACACCTATATGAGTTCTGACTGTAAACGTCGCAGTCTATGAGATTTGGGTGATCTCTAGTAAACTCACGAAGAGACCAGGGAGTATGACGTATAAGCTCCAAACCGCGGGGTAGTCTACTGGCGGTCAGGTACTGGTTAAGACTTTGAGTGAAACCTGTTCACACAAAACTAGCAATTCAAGGCATAGTCCATTGTCAAGTTGTGAATGGATGTAGCTTAAAGTTCTAGGCAGAAGTTCAACTAAACAGTCTCTGCTGAAACACTGGTATATTAAACAAGTGGTGAGAGAAGGCAAATCTCTAAATGGGTATTTGAGATCTGGTGGGTGATTGTTAGAATTAATGGGCTAGGCCCATAGCAATTTCTGAAATCTCAAAGCCCATGTGTAAAATGGCAAGTGGTGGTGCTAAGTTTAGTCCCACCTTGGAAGTTGAAGAAGAGTTGGACCTCTTTATATAGTGGGTTCTCTCTACCACTCTAAGTGGTGTGTGAGAAGAGAAAGGGAAAACCACACGCGCGCGCTCGCTCGCCTCGCCTCGCCTGGCCTGGCCGGGCCGGGCCGGGCCGTGGCGAGGCGAGGCGAGGCGGCGCGTACATGCGACATGCGCGTGAATGGTCCGCCGAAATCCGGTCCGTCTCCTTGCAGGAGCGCAGCTTCCTTTTGCCGTTTTATTTTTATGTCTTGGCAGACAAGTTTTAATTTCTTGTCCGGTAAGTATACGAATTAGAAACCGAGTCGGTTTGGGATTGTGGTCGCGACACAATACCGCCTCTGGTCCTAATATATATACAGCTACCGGCTGCGGCCAGAGATACATCGAAAAACACCTAGGGTTTTGCCTCATCTCACAACTTGCGCCGCCATCGTAGTCTACTCCATCCCAAACGCCGGCGCGCATCGGCGCGTGGGAGAGCAGGTCTCCGGAACCGTTCGTCTTTGCGATCCTGCACCGGGAGAGGACGAATTAGGTTTTTGGGAAGCGCTGTGCGCGACTGCTCAAATTCGTCATCACGGGTCGTCTTCCGTCCAAGTCGGGCGGTGCTACTCATCGTCGTATTCATCGCCCTCAGCAGCAGATCGTCGCCAACATCGTCATCAACACTGTCGCACCCATAATAGCTAACGATCAGTACGTCCAACATCCTCTGTTCATGTCTGTTTCTACAGCTACTGTTACGTGTTTGCTGCTGTTATGCATGTCTTGCTGTTCTTCTAGTTTGCTAGATTTTTGCATGCTAGTATCTCTTCTAGTCATGAATTATTTACTGGAATTAATCATGAACTTCCCTAATATTCCAACAATCCAAAAACCTAATTATAGGCAATTTCCTGAGTTAACTATGGCTGGATTCGCTGATGCACTGAGGCCGGATAAGTTTACCGGTGTGCACTTTAAGAGGTGGCAGGTGAAGACCACGCTCTGGCTTACTGCTCTGAAAGTTTTCCACGCTAGTGTTGGTGCTCCAGAGGGAATGACCGACGAAGATCGGAGAAAATTCCAGGAAGCCAATACTATGTTTGTGGGATGCATTCTGAGTGTTCCTGCTGACCGTCTGTGTGATGTGTACATGCACATAAACGACGGAAAAATTCTGTGGGATGCACTGAATGCAAAATTCGGTGCAACAGATGCAGGCAGTGAACTGTACATCATGGAGAGTTTTCATGACTACAAGATGGTGAATAACCGTTCTGTGGTTGAACAAGCTCATGAGATACAGTGCATTGTGAAGGAACTTGAACTCCTTAAATGTGTTCTACCCGACAAATTCGTGGCTGGGTGCATGATTGCAAAGTTGCCTCCTTCATGGAGGAATTTCGCCACAACTCTGAAGCATAAGAGACAGGAGATATCAGTTGAAAATCTGATTGCATCTCTTGATGTTGAAGAAAAAGCTCGGGCTAAAGATACCACTGAAAAAGGAGGTGAGGTTCAGCCTACTGCTAACATGGTGCAGAGGTACCCACAGAACAAGAAAAAGGGAAGAACAAACCTGTTTTCAACAAGCCTACCAAGACTACTACCTTCAAGAAGAAGAAGTTCAACAAGGCTGAGCTAGAGTGCTACGCCTGTGGGAAGCCTGGACACTTTTCCAAGGAATGCCCTGAACGTGCAGACCGCAGAGGGAAAACAAGCTCCAAGACTGTCAACATGGTGACCGCTAGCAATACTGATGGGTATGGTAATTTACCTATTGTGCTTTCAGTATTTCAATCATCTTCGTGGTGGATTGATTCGGGTGCTAACGTTCATGTGTGTGCTGACATCTCCCTGTTTACTTCTTATCAGGTCGCAAGGGATTCTTCCGTCCTAATGGGGAATGGGTCGCATGCTTCTGTTCGTGGCATTGGCATGGTGGATCTGAAGTTTACTTCAGGAAAGATCGTGCAACTAAGGAACGTGCAGCATGTCCCTACTATGAACAAGAATCTAGTTAGCGGCTCCCTTCTATGTCGAGATGGATTTAAGGTAGTTTTAGAGTCCAATAAAGTAATCGTGTCAAGATTTGGACAATTTATAGGAAAAGGCTATGAGTGCGGAGGCTTGTTCCGCTTTTCTCTTTCAGATTTTTGCAATAAGTCAATAAACCAAATTTGTGCTAGTGTTAATGATGATGCAAGTATTTGGCACTCTCGTTTATGTCATATTAATTTTGGTTTAATGTCTCGGCTATCCAGCATGAGTTTAATTCCGAACTTCACAGTTGCCAAAGGTTCTAAGTGCCATAGTTGTGTGCAATCTAAGCAACCTCGAAAGCCTCATAAGGCTGCCGAGGAGAGAAACTTGGCACCTCTAGAACTCATACATTCTGATCTTTGTGAGATGAATGGTGTGTTGACAAAAGGTGGAAAGAGATATTTCATGACTTTGATTGATGATGCGACTAGATTTTTCTATGTTTATTTGTTGCAAACTAAAGATGAAGCATTAGACTACTTTAAAATCTATAAAGCTGAAGTTGAAAATCAACTAGAGAGAAAGATCAAGCGTCTTAGGTCCGATCGTGGTGGAGAGTATTTTCCAAAAGTTTTTGATGAATTTTGTGAGGAACATGGTATTATTCATGAGAGGACGCCTCCCTATTCACCTCAATCAAATGGAGTGGCCGAGAGGAAAAACCGCACATTGACTGACTTGGTGAATGCCATGTTAGACACTGCTGGTTTATCTAAGGCATGGTGGGGGGAGGCTCTATTGACTTCATGTCATGTCCTGAATAGAGTTCCCAACAATAATAAAGAGAAAACCCCTTATGAGGAGTGGGTTGGGAGAAAACCATCACTTTCTTATTTGCGCACCTGGGGATGTTTGGCAAAGGTCAATATTCCTATTCCTAAGAAACGCAAACTTGGACCAAAGACAGTGGATTGTGTCTTTCTAGGGTATGCTCAACGGAGCATTGCTTATAGGTTTTTAGTGGTAAAATATGAAGTACCTGATATGCATGTTGATACTATAATGGAATCTCGTGATGCAACATTTTTTGAGAACATATTTCCTATGAAAGATATGCATAGCATTGCTAGATTTTCTTCTGAGATAATTCCTGAATCTAGTACAACTGATGAATATTTCGAACAATCACATGAGGAAGTCCTTGAGAAGGATAACAATGAAGTTCCTAGAAGGAACAAGAGACAAAGGATTACAAAATCCTTTGGTGATGATTTCATTGTATACCTTGTGGACGACACACCCAAGACGATTGCAGAAGCATATGCATCTTCGGATGTAGATGATTGGAAAGAAGCTGTTCATAATGAGATGGACTCAATTCTTTCTAATGGAACTTGGGAACTAACTGATAGACCATATGGTTGTAAACCTGTGGGCTGTAAGTGGGTGTTCAAAAAGAAGCTAAAGCCTGATGGTACTATTGATAAATACAAGGCGCGGCTAGTGGCCAAGGGCTACACTTAGAAAGAAGGCGAAGATTACTTTGACACCTATTCACCCGTTGCTAGAATGACCACCATTCGAGTGTTACTTTCCTTGGCTGCCTCTTATGGTCTTATCATTCATCAAATGGATGTAAAGACAGCTTTTCTCAATGTAGAGTTGGAAGAGGAGATCTATATGGATCAGCCTGACGGGTTTGTGGTAAAGGGTGAAGAGAGAAAGGTGTGCAAGTTGTTAAAATCTTTGTATGGTCTGAAACAGGCACCTAAGCAATGGCATGAGAAGTTTGAAAGAACTTTTACTTCTGCAGGATTTGTCATTAACGAGGCTGATAGGTGTGTTTACTATCGCCATGGTGGGGGCAATAGTGTCATATTATGTTTGTATGTGGACGACATACTGATCTTTGGTACAAACATTAATGCAATTAATGAGGTCAAGTCTTTTCTATCAAAAAGTTTTGACATGAAAGATCTGGGAGAAGCCGATGTAATTCTAAACATCAAACTTATTAAGGATGAGAGTGGGATTACATTAACGCAATCTCACTATGTTGAGAAGGTCTTGAAACGATTCGGTTTTATGGATAGCAAGCCTTCTCCAACACCTTATGATCCCAGCGTGACACTCAGAAAGAACAAGAAAGAAACGAGAGATCAATTAAGATACTCTCAAATTGTCGGTTCACTCATGTACTTAGCTAGCGCTACAAGACCAGATATCTCTTTTGCTGTGAGCAAACTGAGTAGGTTCATGTCCAACCCGGGTGATGATCATTGGCATGCACTAGAAAGGATCTTGCGCTATCTGAGAGGTACTATGAGTTACGGAATTACTTATTCAGGGCATCCTGCTGTGCTAGAAGGATATAATGATTCAAATTGGATCTCCGATGTTGATGTACTTTACGCAACAAGTGGGTATGTATTTACTCATGGTGGTGGCGCAGTGTCATGGAGGTCTTGCAAGCAAACCATATTGACGAGGTCAACTATGGAAGCTGAATTAACTGCATTGGACACACCTACTGTTGAGGCAGAATGGCTGCGTGAGCTCTTGATGGACTTGCCGGTTGTTGAAAAACCTGTACCGGCTATTCTTATGAATTGTGATAACCAAACGGTTATCGCTAAAGTGAACAATTCTAAAGATAATGCAAAGTCATCAAGACACGTGAAAAGACGTTTGAAGTCTGTCAGGAAGTTGAGAAACTCCGGAGTAATAACTGTTACGTATATACAAACAGACAAAAACCTGGCAGATCCCTTTACAAAGGGACTATCACGAAATGTGATAGATATTGCATCGAGGGAGATGGGTATGAGACCCATAGATGTTACACCATAGTAGTAACCCAACCTTTGTGATCGGAGATCCCGTGAATTAGGATCTGGGAAGAACAAGCTATTGGTTAACTGAGGAGAGTAATAACTTATGATCGTCTCCAAGTGAAGATGCAAAACTCTCAGAGCTGTAAGGCTCAGATCTGTAAGGCAGGTCGGCAACAAGCCTTAATGTGGTTCTATTGGCTATAATTAGCAAAGATGCTGTCCTATAAAGCAGTCTTGAAAGAACACACCTATATGAGTTCTGACTGTAAACGTCGCAGTCTATGAGATTTGGGTGATCTCTAGTAAACTCACGAAGAGACCAGGGAGTATGACGTATAAGCTCCAAACCGCGGGGTAGTCTACTGGCGGTCAGGTACTGGTTAAGACTTTGAGTGAAACCTGTTCACACAAAACTAGCAATTCAAGGCATAGTCCATTGTCAAGTTGTGAATGGATGTAGCTTAAAGTTCTAGGCAGAAGTTCAACTAAACAGTCTCTGTTGAAACACTGGTATATTAAACAAGTGGTGAGAGAAGGCAAATCTCTAAATGGGTATTTGAGATCTGGTGGGGGATTGTTAGAATTAATGGGCTAGGCCCATAGCAATTTCTGAAATCTCAAAGCCCATGTGTAAAATGGCAAGTGGTGGTGCTAAGTTTAGTCCCACCTTGGAAGTTGAAGAAGAGTTGGACCTCTTTATATAGTGGGTTCTCCCTACCACTCTAAGTGGTGTGTGAGAAGAGAAAGGGAAAACCACACGCGCGCGCTCGCTCGCCTCGCCTCGCCTCGCCTCGCCTGGCCGGGCCGGGCCGGGCCGTGGCGAGGCGAGGCGAGGCGGCGCGTACATGCGACATGCGCGTGAATGGTCCGCCGAAATCCGGTCCGTCTCCTTGCAGGAGCGCAGCTTCCTTTTGCCGTTTTATTTTTATGTCTTGGCAGACAAGTTTTTAATTTCTTGTCCGGTAAGTATACGAATTAGAAACCGAGTCGGTTTGGGATTGTGGTCGCGACACAATACCGCCTCTGGTCCTAATATATATACAGCTACCGGCTGCGGCCAGAGATACACCGAAAAACACCTAGGGTTTTGCCTCATCTCACAACTTGCGCCGCCATCGTAGTCTACTCCATCCCAAACGCCGGCGCGCATTGGCGCGTGGGAGAGCAGGTCTCCGGAACCGTTCGTCTTTGCGATCCTGCACCAGGAGAGGACGAATTAGGTTTTTGGGAAGCGCTGTGCGCGACTGCTCAAATTCGTCATCACGGGTCGTCTTCCGTCCAAGTCAGGCGGTGCTACTCATCGTCGTATTCATCGCCGTCAGCAGCAGATCGTCGCCAACATCATCATCAACACTGTCGCACCCATAATAGCTAACGATCAGTACGTCCAACATCCTCTGTTCATGTCTGTTTCTACAGCTACTGTTACGTGTTTGCTGCTGTTATGCATGTCTTGCTGTTCTTCTAGTTTGCTAGATTTTTGCATGCTAGTATCTCTTCTAGTCATGAATTATTTACTGGAATTAATCATGAACTTGCCTAATATTCCAACAATCCAAAAACCTAATTATAGGCAATTTCCTGAGTTAACTATGGCTGGATTCGCTGATGCACTGAGGCCGGATAAGTTTACCGGTGTGCACTTTAAGAGGTGGCAGGTGAAGACCACGCTCCGGCTTACTGCTCTGAAAGTTTTCCACGCTAGTGTTGGTGCTCCAGAGGGAATGACCGACGAAGATCGGAGAAAATTCCAGGAAGCCAATACTATGTTTGTGGGATGCATTCTGAGTGTTCTTGCTGACCGTCTGTGTGATGTGTACATGCACATAAACGACGGAAAAATTCTGTGGAATGCACTGAATGCAAAATTCGGTGCAACAGATGCAGGCAGTGAACTGTACATCATGGAGAGTTTTCATGACTACAAGATGGTGAATAACCGTTCTGTGGTTGAACAAGCTCATGAGATACAGTGCATTGTGAAGGAACTTGAACTCCTTAAATGTGTTCTACCCGACAAATTCGTGGCTGGGTGCATGATTGCAAAGTTGCCTCCTTCATGGAGGAATTTCTCCACAACTCTGAAGCATAAGAGACAGGAGATATCAGTTGAAAATCTGATTGCATCTCTTGATGTTGAAGAAAAAGCTCGGGCTAAAGATACCACTGAAAAAGGAGGTGAGGTTCAGCCTACTGCTAACATGGTGCAGAGGTACCCACAGAACAAGAACAAAGGGAAGAACAAACCTGTTTTCAACAAGCCTACCAAGACTACTACCTTCAAGAAGAAGAAGTTCAACAAGGCTGAGCTAGAGTGCTACGCCTGTGGGAAGCCTGGACACTTTTCCAAGGAATGCCCTGAACGTGCAGACCGCAGAGGGAAAACAAGCTCCAAGAATGTCAACATGATGACCGCTAGCAATACTGATGGGTATGGTAATTTACCTATTGTGCTTTCAGTATTTCAATCATCTTCATGGTGGATTGATTCGGGTGCTAACGTTCATGTGTGTGCTGACATCTCCCTGTTTACTTCTTATCAGGTCGCAAGGGATTCTTCCGTCCTAATGGGGAATGGGTCACATGCTTCTGTTCGTGGCATTGGCACGGTGGATCTGAAGTTTACTTCAGGAAAGATCGTGCAACTAAGGAACGTGCAGCATGTCCCTACTATGAACAAGAATCTAGTTAGCGGCTCCCTTCTATGTCGAGATGGATTTAAGGTAGTTTTAGAGTCCAATAAAGTAATCGTGTCAAGATTTGGACAATTTATAGGAAAAGGCTATGAGTGCGGAGGCTTGTTCCGCTTTTCTCTTTCAGATTTTTGCAATAAGTCAATAAACCAAATTTGTGCTAGTGTTAATGATGATGCAAGTATTTGGCACTCTCGTTTATGTCATATTAATTTTGGTTTAATGTCTCGGCTATCCAGCATGAGTTTAATTCCGAACTTCATAGTTGCCAAAGGTTCTAAGTGCCATTGTTGTGTGCAATCTAAGCAACCTCGAAAGCCTCATAAGGCTGCCGAGGAGAGAAACTTGGCACCTCTAGAACTCATACATTCTGATCTTTGTGAGATGAATGGTGTGTTGACAAAAGGTGGAAAGAGATATTTCATGACTTTGATTGATGATGCGACTAGATTTTGCTATGTTTATTTGTTGCAAACTAAAGATGAAGCATTAGACTACTTTAAAATCTATAAAGCTGAAGTTGAAAATCAACTAGAGAGAAAGATCAAGCGTCTTAGGTCCGATCGTGGTGGAGAGTATTTTCCAAAAGTTTTTGATGAATTTTGTGGGGAACATGGTATTATTCATGAGAGGACGCCTCCCTATTCACCTCAATCAAATGGAGTGGCCGAGAGGAAAAACCGCACATTGACTGACTTGGTGAATGCCATGTTAGACACTGCTGGTTTATCTAAGGCATGGTGGGGGGAGGCTCTATTGACTTCATGTCATGTCCTGAATAGAGTTCCCAACAATAATAAAGAGAAAACCCCTTATGAGGAGTGGGTTGGGAGAAAACCATCACTTTCTTATTTGCGCACTTGGGGATGTTTGGCAAAGGTCAATATTCCTATTCCTAAGAAACACAAACTTGGACCAAAGACAGTGGATTGTGTCTTTCTAGGGTATGCTCAACGGAGCATTGCTTATAGGTTTTTAGTGGTAAAATATGAAGTACCTGATATGCATGTTGATACTATAATGGAATCTCGTGATGCAACATTTTTTGAGAACATATTTCCTATGAAAGATATGCATAGCATTGCTAGATTTTCTTCTGAGATAATTCCTGAATCTAGTACAACTGATGAATATTTCGAACAATCACATGAGGAAGTCCTTGAGAAGGATAACAATGAAGTTCCTAGAAGGAACAAGAGACAAAGGATTACAAAATCCTTTGGTGATGATTTCATTGTATACCTTGTGGACGACACACCCAAGACGATTGCAGAAGCATATGCATCTTCGGATGTAGATGATTGGAAAGAAGCTGTTCATAATGAGATGGACTCAATTCTTTCTAATGGAACTTGGGAACTAACTGATAGACCATATGGTTGTAAACCTGTGGGCTGTAAGTGGGTGTTCAAAAAGAAGCTAAAGCCTGATGGTACTATTGATAAATACAAGGCGCAGCTAGTGGCCAAGGGCTACACTCAGAAAGAAGGCGAAGATTACTTTGACACCTATTCACCCGTTGCTAGAATGACCACCATTCGAGTGTTACTTTCCTTGGCTGCCTCTTATGGTCTTATCATTCATCAAATGGATGTAAAGACAGCTTTTCTCAATGGAGAGTTGGAAGAGGAGATCTATATGGATCAGCCTGACGGGTTTGTGGTAAAGGGTGAAGAGAGAAAGGTGTGCAAGTTGTTAAAATCTTTGTATGGTCTGAAACAGGCACCTAAGCAATGGCATGAGAAGTTTGAAAGAACTTTGACTTCTGCAGGATTTGTCATTAACGAGGCTGATAGGTGTGTTTACTATCGCCATGGTGGGGGCAATAGTGTCATATTATGTTTGTATGTGGACGACATACTGATCTTTGGTACAAACATTAATGCAATTAATGAGGTCAAGTCTTTTCTATCAAAAAGTTTTGACATGAAAGATCTGGGAGAAGCCGATGTAATTCTAAACATCAAACTTATTAAGGATGAGAGTGGGATTACATTAACGCAATCTCACTATGTTGAGAAGGTCTTGAAACGATTCGGTTTTATGGATAGCAAGCCTTCTCCAACACCTTATGATCCCAGCGTGACACTCAGAAAGAACAAGAAAGAAACGAGAGATCAATTAAGATACTCTCAAATTGTCGGTTCACTCATGCACTTAGCTAGCGCTACAAGACCAGATATCTCTTTTGCTGTGAGCAAACTGAGTAGGTTCATGTCCAACCCGGGTGATGATCATTGGCATGCACTAGAAAGGATCTTGCGCTATCTGAGAGGTACTATGAGTTACGGAATTACTTATTCAGGGCATCCTGCTGTGCTAGAAGGATATAATGATTCAAATTGGATCTCCGATGTTGATGTACTTTACGCAACAAGTGGGTATGTATTTACTCATGGTGGTGGCGCAGTGTCATGGAGGTCTTGCAAGCAAACCATATTGACGAGGTCAACTATGGAAGCAGAATTAACTGCATTGGACACAGCTACTGTTGAGGCAGAATGGCTGCGTGAGCTCTTGATGGACTTGCCGGTTGTTGAAAAACCTGTACCGGCTATTCTTATGAATTGTGATAACCAAACGGTTATCGCTAAAGTGAACAATTCTAAAGATAATGCAAAGTCATCAAGACACGTGAAAAGACGTTTGAAGTCTGTCAGGAAGTTGAGAAACTCCGGAGTAATAACTGTTACGTATATACAAACAGACAAAAACCTGGCAGATCCCTTTACAAAGGGACTATCACGAAATGTGATAGATATTGCATCGAGGGAGATGGGTATGAGACCCATAGATGTTACACCATAGTAGTAACCCAACCTTTGTGATCGGAGATCCCGTGAATTAGGATCTGGGAAGAACAAGCTATTGGTTAACTGAGGAGAGTAATAACTTATGATCGTCTCCAAGTGAAGATGCAAAACTCTCAGAGCTGTAAGGCTCAGATCTGTAAGGCAGGTCGGCAACATGCCTTAATGTGGTTCTATTGGCTATAATTAGCAAAGATGCTGTCCTACAGAGCAGTCTTGAAAGAACACACCTATATGAGTTCTGACTGTAAACGTCGCAGTCTATGAGATTTGGGTGATCTCTAGTAAACTCACGAAGAGACCAGGGAGTATGACGTATAAGCTCCAAACTGCGGGGTAGTCTAATGGCGGTCAGGTACTGGTTAAGACTTTGAGTGAAACTTGTTCACACAAAACTAGCAATTCAAGGCATAGTCCATTGTCAAGTTCTGAATGGATGTAGCTTAAAGTTCTAGGCAGAAGTTCAACTTAACAGTCTCTGCTGAAACACTGGTATATTAAACAAGTGGTGAGAGAAGGCAAATCTCTAAATGGGTATTTGAGATCTGGTGGGGGATTGTTAGAATTAATGGGCTAGGCCCATAGCAATTTCTGAAATCTCAAAGCCCATGTGTAAAATGGCAAGTGGTGGTGCTAAGTTTAGTCCCACCTTGGAAGTTGAAGAAGAGTTGGACCTCTTTATATAGTGGGTTCTCTCTACCACTCTAAGTGGTGTGTGAGAAGAGAAAGGGAAAACCACACGCGCGCGCTCGCTCGCCTCGCCTCGCCTGGCCTGGCCTGGCCGGGCCGGGCCGGGCCGTGGCGAGGCGAGGCGAGGTGGCGCGTACATGCGACATGCGCGTGAATGGTCCGCCGAAATCCGGTCCGTCTCCTTGCAGGAGCGCAGCTTCCTTTTGCCGTTTTATTTTTATGTCTTGGCAGACAAGTTTTTAATTTCTTGTCCGGTAAGTATACGAATTAGAAACCGAGTCGGTTTGGGATTGTGGTCGCGACACAATACCGCCTCTGGTCCTAATATATATACAGCTATCGGCTGCGGCCAGAGATACACCGAAAAACACCTAGGGTTTTGCCTCATCTCACAACTTGCGCCGCCATCGTAGTATACTCCATCCCAAACGCCGGCGCGCATCGGCGCGTGGGAGAGCAGGTCTCCAGAACCGTTCGTCTTTGCGATCCTGCACCGGGAGAGGACGAATTAGGTTTTTGGGAAGCGCTATGCGCGACTGCTCAAATTCGTCATCACGGGTCGTCTTCCGTCCAAGTCGGGCGGTGCTACTCATCGTCGTATTCATCGCCGTCAGCAGCAGATCGTCGCCAACATCATCATCAACACTGTCGCACCCATAATAGCTAACGATCAGTACGTCCAACATCCTCTGTTCATGTCTGTTTCTACAGCTACTGTTACGTGTTTGCTGCTGTTATGCATGTCTTGCTGTTCTTCTAGTTTGCTAGATTTTTGCATGCTAGTATCTCTTCTAGTCATGAATTATTTACTGGAATTAATCATGAACTTGCCTAATATTCCAACAATCCAAAAACCTAATTATAGGCAATTTCCTGAGTTAACTATGGCTGGATTCGCTGATGCACTGAGGCCGGATAAGTTTACCGGTGTGCACTTTAAGAGGTGGCAGGTGAAGACCATGCTCTGGCTTACTGCTCTGAAAGTTTTCCACGCTAGTGTTGGTGCTCCAGAGGGAATGACCGACGAAGATCGGAGAAAATTCCAGGAAGCCAATACTATGTTTGTGGGATGCATTCTGAGTGTTCTTGCTGACCGTCTGTGTGATGTGTACATGCACATAAACGACAGAAAAATTCTGTGGGATGCACTGAATGCAAAATTCGGTGCAACAGATGCAGGCGGTGAACTGTACATCATGGAGAGTTTTCATGACTACAAGATGGTGAATAACCGTTCTGTGGTTGAACAAGCTCATGAGATACAGTGCATTGTGAAGGAACTTGAACTCCTTAAATGTGTTCTACCCGACAAATTCGTGGCTGGGTGCATGATTGCAAAGTTGCCTCCTTCATGGAGGAATTTCGCCACAACTCTGAAGCATAAGAGACAGGAGATATCAGTTGAAAATCTGATTGCATCTCTTGATGTTGAAGAAAAAGCTTGGGCTAAAGATACCACTGAAAAAGGAGGTGAGGTTCAGCCTACTGCTAACATGGTGCAGAGGTACCCACAGAACAAGAACAAAGGGAAGAACAAACCTGTTTTCAACAAGCCTACCAAGACTACTACCTTCAAGAAGAAGAAGTTCAACAAGGCTGAGCTAGAGTGCTACGCCTGTGGGAAGCCTGGACACTTTTCCAAGGAATGCCCTGAACGTGCAGACCGCAGAGGGAAAACAAGCTCCAAGACTGTCAACATGGTGACCGCTAGCAATACTGATGGGTATGGTAATTTACCTATTGTGCTTTCAGTATTTCAATCATCTTCGTGGTGGATTGATTCGGGTGCTAACGTTCATGTGTGTGCTGACATCTCCCTGTTTACTTCTTATCAGGTCGCAAGGGATTCTTCCGTCCTAATGGGGAATGGGTCGCATGCTTCTGTTCGTGGCATTGGCATGGTGGATCTGAAGTTTACTTCAGGAAAGATCGTGCAACTAAGGAACGTGCAGCATGTCCCTACTATGAACAAGAATCTAGTTAGCGGCTCCCTTCTATGTCGAGATGGATTTAAGGTAGTTTTAGAGTCCAATAAAGTAATCGTGTCAAGATTTGGACAATTTATAGGAAAAGGCTATGAGTGCGGAGGCTTGTTCCGCTTTTCTCTTTCAGATTTTTGCAATAAGTCAATAAACCAAATTTGTGCTAGTGTTAATGATGATGCAAGTATTTGGCACTCTCGTTTATGTCATATTAATTTTGGTTTAATGTCTCGGCTATCCAGCATGAGTTTAATTCCGAACTTCACAGTTGCCAAAGGTTCTAAGTGCCATAGTTGTGTGCAATCTAAGCAACCTCGAAAGCCTCATAAGGCTGCCGAGGAGAGAAACTTGGCACCTCTAGAACTCATACATTCTGATCTTTGTGAGATGAATGGTGTGTTGACAAAAGGTGGAAAGAGATATTTCATGACTTTGATTGATGATGCGACTAGATTTTGCTATGTTTATTTGTTGCAAACTAAAGATGAAGCATTAGACTACTTTAAAATCTATAAAGCTGAAGTTGAAAATCAACTAGAGAGAAAGATCAAGCGTCTTAGGTCCGATCGTAGTGGAGAGTATTTTCCAAAAGTTTTTGATGAATTTTGTGAGGAACATGGTATTATTCATGAGAGGACGCCTCCCTATTCACCTCAATCAAATGGAGTGGCTGAGAGGAAAAACCGCACATTGACTGACTTGGTGAATGCCATGTTAGACACTGCTGGTTTATCTAAGGCATGGTGGGGGGAGGCTCTATTGACTTCATGTCATGTCCTGAATAGAGTTCCCAACAATAATAAAGAGAAAACCCCTTATGAGGAGTGGGTTGGGAGAAAACCATCACTTTCTTATTTGCGCACTTGGGGATGTTTGGCAAAGGTCAATATTCCTATTCCTAAGAAACGCAAACTTGGACCAAAGACAGTGGATTGTGTCTTTCTAGGGTATGCTCAACGGAGCATTGCTTATAGGTTTTTAGTGGTAAAATCTGAAGTACCTGATATGCATGTTGATACTATAATGGAATCTCGTGATGCAACATTTTTTGAGAACATATTTCCTATGAAAGATATGCATAGCATTGCTAGATTTTCTTCTGAGATAATTCCTGAATCTAGTACAACTGATGAATATTTTGAAAAATCACATGAGGAAGTCCTTGAGAAGGATAACAATGAAGTTCCTAGAAGGAGCAAGAGACAAAGGATTGCAAAATCCTTTGGTGATGATTTCATTGTATACCTTGTGGACGACACACCCAAGACGATTGCAGAAGCATATGCATCTTCGGATGTAGATGATTGGAAAGAAGCTGTTCATAATGAGATGGACTCAATTCTTTCTAATGGAACTTGGGAACTAACTGATAGACCATATGGTTGTAAACCTGTGGGCTGTAAGTGGGTGTTCAAAAAGAAGCTAAAGCCTGATGGTACTATTGATAAATACAAGGCGCAGCTACTGGCCAAGGGCTACACTCAGAAAGAAGGCGAAGATTACTTTGACACCTATTCACCCATTGCTAGAATGACCACCATTCGAGTGTTACTTTCCTTGGCTGCCTCTTATGGTCTTATCATTCATCAAATGGATGTAAAGACAGCTTTTCTCAATGGAGAGTTGGAAGAGGAGATCTATATGGATTAGCCTGACGGGTTTGTGGTAAAGGGTGAAGAGAGAAAGGTGTGCAAGTTGTTAAAATCTTTGTATGGTCTGAAATAGGCACCTAAGCAATGGCATGAGAAGTTTGAAAGAACTTTGACTTCTGCAGGATTTGTCATTAACGAGGCTGATAGGTGTGTTTACTATCGCCATGCTGGGGGCAATAGTGTCATATTATGTTTGTATGTGGACGACATACTGATCTTTGGTACAAACATTAATGCAATTAATGAGGTCAAGTCTTTTCTATCAAAAAGTTTTGACATGAAGGATCTGGGGGAAGCCGATGTAATTCTAAACATCAAACTTATTAAGGATGAGAGTGGGATTACATTAACGCAATCTCACTATGTTGAGAAGGTCTTGAACTGATTCGGTTTTATGGATAGCAAGCCTTCTCCAACACCTTATGATCCCAGCGTGACACTCAGAAAGACAAGAAAGAAACGAGAGATCAATTAAGATACTCTCAAATTGTCGGTTCACTCATGTACTTAGCTAGCGCTACAAGACCAGATACCTCTTTTGCTGTGAGCAAACTGAGTAGGTTCATGTCCAACCCGGGTGATGATCATTGGCATGCACTAGAAAGGATCTTGCGCTATCTGAGAGGTACTATGAGTTACGGAATTACTTATTCAGGGCATCCTGCTGTGCTAGAAGGATATAGTGATTCAAATTGGATCTCCAATGTTGATGTACGTTACGCAACAAGTGGGTATGTATTTACTCATGGTGGTGGCGCAGTGTCATGGAGGTCTTGCAAGCAAACCATATTGACGAGGTCAACTATGGAAGCAGAATTAACTGCATTGGACACATCTACTGTTGAGGCAGAATGGCTGCGTGAGCTCTTGATGGACTTGCTGGTTGTTGAAAAACCTGTACCGGCTATTCTTATGAATTGTGATAACCAAACGGTTATCGCTAAAGCGAACAATTCTAAAGATAATGCAAAGTCATCAAGACACGTGAAAAGACGTTTGAAGTCTGTCAGGAAGTTGAGAAACTCCGGAGTAATAACTGTTACGTATATACAAACAGACAAAAACCTGGCAGATCCCTTTACAAAGGGACTATCACGAAATGTGATATATATTGCATCGAGGGAGATGGGTATAAGACCCATAGATGTTACACCATAGTAGTAACCCAACCTTTGTGATCGGAGATCCCGTGAATTAGGATCTCGGAAGAACAAGCTATTGGTTAACTGAGGAGAGTAATAACTTATGATTGTCTCCAAGTGAAGATGCAAAACTCTCAGAGTTGTAAGGCTCAGATCTGTAAGGCAGGTCGACAACATGCCTTAATGTGGTTCTATTGGCTATAATTAGCAAAGATGCTGTCCTACAGAGCAGTCTTGAAAGAACACACCTATATGAGTTCTGACTGTAAACGTCGCAGTCTATGAGATTTGGGTGATCTCTAGTAAACTCATGAAGAGACCAGGGAGTATGACGTATAAGCTCCAAACCGCGGGGTAGTCTACTGGCGGTCAGGTACTGGTTAAGACTTTGAGTGAAACCTGTTCACACAAAACTAGCAATTCAAGGCATAGTCCATTGTCAAGTTGTGAATGGATGTAGCTTAAAGTTCTAGGCAGAAGTTCAACTTAACAGTCTCTGCTGAAACACTGGTATATTAAACAAGTGGTGAGAGAAGGCAAATCTCTAAATGGGTATTTGAGATCTGGTGGGGGATTGTTAGAATTAATGGGCTAGGCCCATAGCAATTTCTGAAATCTCAAAGCCCATGTGTAAAATGGCAACTGGTGGTGCTAAGTTTAGTCCCACCTTGGAAGTTGAAGAAGAGTTGGACCTCTTTATATAGTGGGTTCTCTCTACCACTCTAAGTGGTGTGTGAGAAGAGAAAGGGAAAACCACACGCGCGCGCTCGCTCGCCTCGCCTCGCCTGGCCTGGCCTGGCCTGGCCGGGCCGGGCCGGGCCGTGGCAAGGCGAGGCGAGGCGAGGCGTACATGCGACATGCGCGTGAATGGTCCGCCGAAATCCGGTCCGTCTCCTTGCTGGAGCGCAGCTTCCTTTTGCCGTTTTATTTTTATGTCTTGGCAGACAAGTTTTTAATTTCTTGTCCGGTAAGTATACGAATTAGAAACCGAGTCGGTTTGGGATTGTGGTCGCGACACAATACCGCCTCTGGTCCTAATATATATACAGCTACCGGCTGCGGCCAGAGATACACCGAAAAACACCTAGGGTTTTGCCTCATCTCACAACTTGCGCCGCCATCGTAGTCTACTCCATCCCAAACGCCGGCGCGCATCGGCGCGTGGGAGAGCAGGTCTCCGGAACCGTTCGTCTTTGCGATCCTGCACCGGGAGAGGACGAATTAGGTTTTTGGGAAGCGCTGTGCGCGACTGCTCAAATTCGTCATCACGGGTCGTCTTCCGTCCAAGTCGGGCGGTGCTACTCATCGTCGTATTCATCGCCGTCAGCAGCAGATCGTTGCCAACATCATCATGAACACTGTCGCACCCATAATAGCTAACGATCAGTACGTCCAACATCCTCTGTTCATGTCTGTTTCTACAGCTACTGTTACGTGTTTGCTGCTGTTATGCATGTCTTGCTGTTCTTCTAGTTTGCTAGATTTTTGCATTGTAGTATCTCTTCTAGTCATGAATTATTTACTGGAATTAATCATGAACTTGCCTAATATTCCAACAATCCAAAAACCTAATTATAGGCAATTTCCTGAGTTAACTATGGCTGGATTCGCTGATGCACTGAGGCCGGATAAGTTTACCGGTGTGCACTTTAAGAGGTGGCAGGTGAAGACCACGCTCTGGCTTACTGCTCTGAAAGTTTTCCACGCTAGTGTTGGTGCTCCAGAGGGAATGACCGACGAAGATCGGAGAAAATTCCAGGAAGCCAATACTATGTTTGTGGGATGCATTCTGAGTGTTCTTGCTGACCGTCTATGTGATGTGTACATGCACATAAACGACGAAAAAATTTTGTGGGATGCACTGAATGCAAAATTCGGTGCAACAGATGCAGGCAGTGAACTGTACATCATGGAGAGTTTTCATGACTACAAGATGGTGAATAACCGTTCTGTGGTTGAACAAGCTCATGAGATACAGTGCATTGTGAAGGAACTTGAACTCCTTAAATGTGTTCTACCCGACAAATTCGTGGCTGGGTGCATGATTGCAAAGTTGCCTCCTTCATGGAGGAATTTCGCCACAACTCTGAAGCATAAGAGACAGGAGATATCAGTTGAAAATCTGATTGCATCTCTTGATGTTGAAGAAAAAGCTCGGGCTAAAGATACCACTGAAAAAGGAGGTGAGGTTCAGCCTACTGCTAACATGGTGCAGAGGTACCCACAGAACAAGAACAAAGGGAAGAACAAACCTGTTTTCAACAAGCCTACCAAGACTACTACCTTCAAGAAGAAGAAGTTCAACAAGGCTGAGCTAGAGTGCTACGCCTGTGGGAAGCCTGGACACTTTTCCAAGGAATGCCCTGAACGTGCAGACCGCAGAGGGAAAACAAGCTCCAAGACTGTCAACATGGTGACCGCTAGCAATACTGATGGGTATGGTAATTTACCTATTGTGCTTTCAGTATTTCAATCATCTTCGTGGTGGATTGATTCGGGTGCTAACGTTCATGTGTGTGCTGACATCTCCCTGTTTACTTCTTATCAGGTCGCAAGGGATTCTTTCGTCCTAATGGGGAATGGGTCACATGCTTCTGTTCGTGGCATTGGCACGGTGGATCTGAAGTTTACTTCAGGAAAGATCGTGCAACTAAGGAACGTGCAGCATGTCCCTACTATGAACAAGAATCTAGTTAGCGGCTCCCTTCTATGTCGAGATGGATTTAAGGTAGTTTTAGAGTCCAATAAAGTAATCGTGTCAAGATTTGGACAATTTATAGGAAAAGGCTATGAGTGCGGAGGCTTGTTCCGCTTTTCTCTTTCAGATTTTTGCAATAAGTCAATAAACCAAATTTGTGCTAGTGTTAATGATGATGCAAGTATTTGGCACTCTCGTTTATGTCATATTAATTTTGGTTTAATGTCTCGGCTATCCAGCATGAGTTTAATTCCGAACTTCACAGTTGCCAAAGGTTCTAAGTGCCATAGTTGTGTGCAATCTAAGCAACCTCGAAAGCCTCATAAGGCTGCCGAGGAGAGAAACTTGGCACCTCTAGAACTCATACATTCTGATCTTTGTGAGATGAATGGTGTGTTGACAAAAGGTGGAAAGAGATATTTCATGACTTTGATTGATGATGCGACTAGATTTTGCTATGTTTATTTGTTGCAAACTAAAGATGAAGCATTAGACTACTTTAAAATCTATAAAGCTGAAGTTGAAAATCAACTAGAGAGAAAGATCAAGCGTCTTAGGTCCGATCGTGGTGGAGAGTATTTTCCAAAAGTTTTTGATGAATTTTGTGAGGAACATGGTATTATTCATGAGAGGACGCCTCCCTATTCACCTCAATCAAATGGAGTGGCCGAGAGGAAAAACCGCACATTGACTGACTTGGTGAATGCCATGTTAGACACTGCTGGTTTATCTAAGGCATGGTGGGGGGAGGCTCTATTGACTTCATGTCATGTCCTGAATAGAGTTCCCAACAATAATAAAGAGAAAACCCCTTATGAGGAGTGGGTTGGGAGAAAACCATCACTTTCTTATTTGCGCAGTTGGGGATGTTTGGCAAAGGTCAATATTCCTATTCCTAAGAAACGCAAACTTGGACCAAAGACAGTGGATTGTGTCTTTCTAGGGTATGCTCAACGGAGCATTGCTTATAGGTTTTTAGTGGTAAAATATGAAGTACCTGATATGCATGTTGATACTATAATGGAATCTCGTGATGCAACATTTTTTGAGAACATATTTCCTATGAAAGATATGCATAGCATTGCTAGATTTTCTTCTGAGATAATTCCTGAATCTAGTACAACTGATGAATATTTCGAACAATCACATGAGGAAGTCCTTGAGAAGGATAACAATGAAGTTCCTAGAAGGAACAAGAGACAAAGGATTGCAAAATCCTTTGGTGATGATTTCATTGTATACCTTGTGGACGACACACCCAAGACGATTGCAGAAGCATATGCATCTTCGGATGTAGATGATTGGAAAGAAGCTGTTCATAATGAGATGGACTCAATTCTTTCTAATGGAACTTGGGAACTAACTGATAGACCATATGGTTGTAAACCTGTGGGCTGTAAGTGGGTGTTCAAAAAGAAGCTAAAGCCTGATGGTACTATTGATAAATACAAGGCGCGGCTAGTGGCCAAGGGCTACACTCAGAAAGAAGGCGAAGATTACTTTGACACCTATTCACCCGTTGCTAGAATGACCACCATTCGAGTGTTACTTTCCTTGGCTGCCTCTTATGGTCTTATCATTCATCAAATGGATGTAAAGACAGCTTTTCTCAATGGAGAGTTGGAAGAGGAGATCTATATGGATCAGCCTGACGGGTTTGTGGTAAAGGGTGAAGAGAGAAAGGTGTGCAAGTTGTTCAAATCTTTGTATGGTCTGAAACAGGCACCTAAGCAATTGCATGAGAAGTTTGAAAGAACTTTGACTTCTGCAGGATTTGTCATTAACGAGGATGATAGGTGTGTTTACTATCGCCATGGTGGGGGCAATAGTGTCATATTATGTTTGTATGTGGACGACATACTGATCTTTGGTACAAACATTAATGCAATTAATGAGGTCAAGTCTTTTCTATCAAAAAGTTTTGACATGAAAGATCTGGGAGAAGCGGATGTAATTCTAAACATCAAACTTATTAAGGATGAGAGTGGGATTACATTAACACAATCTCACTATGTTGAGAAGGTCTTGAAACGATTCGGTTTTATGGATAGCAAGCCTTCTCCAACACCTTATGATCCCAGCGTGACACTCAGAAAGAACAAGAAAGAAACGAGAGATCAATTAAGATACTCTCAAATTGTCGGTTCACTCATGTACTTAGCTAGCGCTACAAGACCAGATATCTCTTTTGCTGTGAGCAAACTGAGTAGGTTCATGTCCAACCCGGGTGATGATCATTGGCATGCACTAGAAAGGATCTTGCGCTATCTGAGAGGTACTATGAGTTACGGAATTACTTATTCAGGGCATCCTGCTGTGCTAGAAGGATATAATGATTCAAATTGGATCTCCGATGTTGATGTACTTTACGCAACAAGTGGGTATGTATTTACTCATGGTGGTGGCGCAGTGTCATGGAGGTCTTGCAAGAAAACCATATTGACGAGGTCAACTATGGAAGCAGAATTAACTGCATTGGACACAGCTACTGTTGAGGCAGAATGGCTGCGTGAGCTCTTGATGGACTTGCCGGTTGTTGAAAAACCTGTACCGGCTATTCTTATGAATTGTGATAACCAAACGGTTATCGCTAAAGTGAACAATTCTAAAGATAATGCAAAGTCATCAAGACACGTGAAAAGACGTTTGAAGTCTGTCAGGAAGTTGAGAAACTCCGGAGTAATAACTGTTACGTATATACAAACAGACAAAAACCTGGCAGATCCCTTTACAAAGGGACTATCACGAAATGTGATAGATATTGCATCGAGGGAGATGGGTATGAGACCCATAGATGTTACACCATAGTAGTAACCCAACCTTTGTGATCGGAGATCCCGTGAATTAGGATCTGGGAAGAACAAGCTATTGGTTAACTGAGGAGAGTAATAACTTATGATCGTCTCCAAGTGAAGATGCAAAACTCTCAGAGCTGTAAGGCTCAGATCTGTAAGGCAGGTCGGCAACATGCCTTAATGTGGTTCTATTGGCTATAATTAGCAAAGATGCTGTCCTACAGAGCAGTCTTGAAAGAACACACCTATATGAGTTTTGACTGTAAACGTCGCAGTCTATGAGATTTGGGTGATCTCTAGTAAACTCACGAAGAGACCAGGGAGTATGACGTATAAGCTCCAAACCGCGGGGTAGTCTACTGGCGGTCAGGTACTGGTTAAGACTTTGAGTGAAACCTGTTCACACAAAACTAGCAATTCAAGGCATAGTCCATTGTCAAGTTGTGAATGGATGTAGCTTAAAGTACTAGGCAGAAGTTCAACTTAACAGTCTCTGCTGAAACACTGGTATATTAAACAAGTGGTGAGAGAAGGCAAATCTCTAAATGGGTATTTGAGATCTGGTGGGGGATTGTTAGAATTAATGGGCTAGGCCCATAGCAATTTCTGAAATCTCAAAGCCCATGTGTAAAATGGCAAGTGGTGGTGCTAAGTTTAGTCCCACCTTGGAAGTTGAAGAAGAGTTGGACCTCTTTATATAGTGGGTTCTCTCTACCACTCTAAGTGGTGTGTGAGAAGAGAAAGGGAAAACCACACGCACGCGCTCGCTCGCCTCGCCTCGCCTGGCCTGGCCGGGCCGGGCCGGGCCGTGGCGAGGCGAGGCGAGGCGAGGCGTACATGCGACATGCGCGTGAATGGTCCGCCGAAATCCGGTCCGTCTCCTTGCAGGAGCGCAGCTTCCTTTTGCCGTTTTATTTTTATGTCTTGGCAGACAAGTTTTTAATTTCTTGTCCGGTAAGTATACGAATTAGAAACCGAGTCGGTTTGGGATTGTGGTCGCGACACAATACCGCCTCTGGTCCTAATATATATACAGCTACCGGCTGCGGCCAGAGATACACCGAAAAACACCTAGGGTTTTGCCTCATCTCACAACTTGCGCCGCCATCGTAGTCTACTCCATCCCAAACGCCGGCGCGCATTGGCGCGTGGGAGAGCAGGTCTCCGGAACCGTTCGTCTTTGCGATCCTGCACCGGGAGAGGACGAATTAGGTTTTTGGGAAGCGCTGTGCGCGACTGCTCAAATTCGTCATCACGGGTCGTCTTCCGTCCAAGTCAGGCGGTGCTACTCATCGTCGTATTCATCGCCGTCAGCAGCAGATCGTCGCCAACATCGTCATCAACACTGTCGCACCCATAATAGCTAACGATCAGTACGTCCAACATCCTCTGTTCATGTTTGTTTCTACAGCTACTGTTACGTGTTTGCTGCTGTTATGCATGTCTTGCTGTTCTTCTAGTTTGCTAGATTTTAGCATGCTAGTATCTCTTCTAGTCATGAATTATTTACTGGAATTAATCATGAACTTGCCTAATATTCCAACAATCCAAAAACCTAATTATAGGCAATTTCCTGAGTTAACTATGGCTGGATTCGCTGATGCACTGAGGCCGGATAAGTTTACCGGTGTGCACTTTAAGAGGTGGCAGGTGAAGACCACGCTCTGGCTTACTGCTCTGAAAGTTTTCCACGCTAGTGTTGGTGCTCCAGAGGGAATGACCGACGAAGATCGGAGAAAATTCCAGGAAGCCAATACTATGTTTGTGGGATGCATTCTGAGTGTTCTTGCTGACCGTCTGTGTGATGTGTACATGCACATAAACGACGGAAAAATTCTGTGGAATGCACTGAATGCAAAATTCGGTGCAACAGATGCAGGCAGTGAACTGTACATCATGGAGAGTTTTCATGACTACAAGATGGTGAATAACCGTTCTGTGGTTGAACAAGCTCATGAGATACAGTGCATTGTGAAGGAACTTGAACTCCTTAAATGTGTTCTACCCGACAAATTCGTGGCTGGGTGCATGATTGCAAAGTTGCCTCCTTCATGGAGGAATTTCGCCACAACTCTGAAGCATAAGAGACAGGAGATATCAGTTGAAAATCTGATTGCATCTCTTGATGTTGAAGAAAAAGCTCGGGCTAAAGATACCACTGAAAAAGGAGGTGAGGTTCAGCCTACTGCTAACATGGTGCAGAGGTACCCACAGAACAAGAACAAAGGGAAGAACAAACCTGTTTTCAACAAGCCTACCAAGACTACTACCTTCAAGAAGAAGAAGTTCAACAAGGCTGAGCTAGAGTGCTACGCCTGTGGGAAGCCTGGACACTTTTCCAAGGAATGCCCTGAACGTGCAGACCGCAGAGGGAAAACAAGCTCCAAGACTGTCAACATGGTGACCGCTAGCAATACTGATGGGTATGGTAATTTACCTATTGTGCTTTCAGTATTTCAATCATCTTCGTGGTGGATTGATTCGGGTGCTAACGTTCATGTGTGTGCTGACATCTCCCTGTTTACTTCTTATCAGGTCGCAAGGGATTCTTTCGTCCTAATGGGGAATGGGTCACATGCTTCTGTTCGTGGCATTGGCACGGTGGATCTGAAGTTTACTTCAGGAAAGATCGTGCAACTAAGGAACGTGCAGCATGTCCCTACTATGAACAAGAATCTAGTTAGCGGCTCCCTTCTATGTCGAGATGGATTTAAGGTAGTTTTAGAGTCCAATAAAGTAATCGTGTCAAGATTTGGACAATTTATAGGAAAAGGCTATGAGTGCGGAGGCTTGTTCCGCTTTTCTCTTTCAGATTTTTGCAATAAGTCAATAAACCAAATTTGTGCTAGTGTTAATGATGATGCAAGTATTTGGCACTCTCGTTTATGTCATATTAATTTTGGTTTAATGTCTCGGCTATCCAGCATGAGTTTAATTCCGAACTTCACAGTTGCCAAAGGTTCTAAGTGCCATAGTTGTGTGCAATCTAAGCAACCTCGAAAGCCTCATAAGGCTGCCGAGGAGAGAAACTTGGCACCTCTAGAACTCATACATTCTGATCTTTGTGAGATGAATGGTGTGTTGACAAGAGGTGGAAAGAGATATTTCATGACTTTGATTGATGATGCGACTAGATTTTGCTATGTTTATTTTTTGCAAACTAAAGATGAAGCATTAGACTACTTTAAAATCTATAAAGCTGAAGTTGAAAATCAACTAGAGAGAAAGATCAAGCGTCTTAGGTCCAATCGTGGTGGAGAGTATTTTCCAAAAGTTTTTGATGAATTTTGTGAGGAACATGGTATTATTCATGAGAGGACGCCTCCCTATTCACCTCAATCAAATGGAGTGGCCGAGAGGAAAAACCGCACATTGACTGACTTGGTGAATGCCATGTTAGACACTGCTGGTTTATCTAAGGCATGGTGGGGGGAGGCTCTATTGACTTCATGTCATGTCCTGAATAGAGTTCCCAACAATAATAAAGAGAAAACCCCTTATGAGGAGTGGGTTGGGAGAAAACCATCACTTTCTTATTTGCGCACTTGGGGATGTTTGGCAAAGGTCAATATTCCTATTCCTAAGAAACGCAAACTTGGACCAAAGACAGTGGATTGTGTCTTTCTAGGGTATGCTCAACGGAGCATTGCTTATAGGTTTTTAGTGGTAAAATATGAAGTACCTGATATGCATGTTGATACTATAATGGAATCTCGTGATGCAACATTTTTTGAGAACATATTTCCTATGAAAGATATGCATAGCATTGCTAGATTTTCTTCTGAGATAATTCCTGAATCTAGTACAACTGATGAATATTTCGAACAATCACATGAGGAAGTCCTTGAGAAGGATAACAATGAAGTTCCTAGAAGGAACAAGAGACAAAGGATTGGAAAATCCTTTGGTGATGATTTCATTGTATACCTTGTGGATGACACACCCAAGACGATTGCAGAAGCATATGCATCTTCGGATGTAGATGATCGGAAAGAAGCTATTCATAATGAGATGGACTCAATTCTTTCTAATGGAACTTGGGAACTAACTGATAGACCATATGGTTGTAAACCTGTGGGCTGTAAGTGGGTGTTCAAAAAGAAGCTAAAGCCTGATGGTACTATTGATAAATACAAGGCGCGGCTAGTGGCCAAGGGCTACACTCAGAAAGAAGGCGAAGATTACTTTGACACCTATTCACCCGTTGCTAGAATGACCACCATTCGAGTGTTACTTTCCTTGGCTGCCTCTTATGGTCTTATCATTCATCAAATGGATGTAAAGACAGCTTTTCTCAATGGAGAGTTGGAAGAGGAGATCTATATGGATCAGCCTGACGGGTTTGTGGTAAAGGGTGAAGAGAGAAAGGTGTGCAAGTTGTTCAAATCTTTGTATGGTCTGAAACAGGCACCTAAGCAATGGCATGAGAAGTTTGAAAGAACTTGACTTCTGCAGGATTTGTCATTAACGAGGCTGATAGGTGTGTTTACTATCGCCATGGTGGGGGCAATAGTGTCATATTATGTTTGTATGTGGACGACATACTGATCTTTGGTACAAACATTAATGCAATTAATGAGGTCAAGTCTTTTCTATCAAAAAGTTTTGACATGAAAGATCTGGGAGAAGCCGATGTAATTCTAAACATCAAACTTATTAAGGATGAGAGTGGGATTACATTAACGCAATCTCACTATGTTGAGAAGGTCTTGAAACGATTCGATTTTATGGATAGCAAGCCTTCTCCAACACCTTATGATCCCAGCGTGACACTCAGAAAGAACAAGAAAGAAACGAGAGATCAATTAAGATACTCTCAAATTGTCGGTTCACTCATGCACTTAGCTAGCGCTACAAGACCAGATATCTCTTTTGCTGTGAGCAAACTGAGTAGGTTCATGTCCAACCCGGGTGATGATCATTGGCATGCACTAGAAAGGATCTTGCGCTATCTGAGAGGTACTATGAGTTACGGAATTACTTATTCAGGGCATCCTGCTGTGCTAGAAGGATATAATGATTCAAATTGGATCTCCGATGTTGATGTACTTTACGCAACAAGTGGGTATGTATTTACTCATGGTGGTGGCGCAGTGTCATGGAGGTCTTGCAAGCAAACCATATTGACGAGGTCAACTATGGAAGCAGAATTAACTGCATTGGACACAGCTACTGTTGAGGCAGAATGGCTGCGTGAGCTCTTGATGGACTTGCCGGTTGTTGAAAAACCTGTACCGGCTATTCTTATGAATTGTGATAACCAAACGGTTATCGCTAAAGTGAACAATTCTAAAGATAATGCAAAGTCATCAAGACACGTGAAAAGACGTTTGAAGTCTGTCAGGAAGTTGAGAAACTCCGGAGTAATAACTGTTACGTATATACAAACAGACAAAAACCTGGCAGATCCCTTTACAAAGGGACTATCACGAAATGTGATAGATATTGCATCGAGGGAGATGGGTATGAGACCCATAGATGTTACACCATAGTAGTAACCCAACCTTTGTGATCGGAGATCCCGTGAATTAGGATCTGGGAAGAACAAGCTGTTGGTTAACTGAGGAGAGTAATAACTTATGATCGTCTCCAAGTGAAGATGCAAAACTCTCAGAGCTGTAAGGCTCAGATCTGTAAGGCAGGTCGGCAACATGCCTTAATGTGGTTCTATTGGCTATAATTAGCAAAGATGCTGTCCTACAGAGCAGTCTTGAAAGAACACACCTATATGAGTTCTGACTGTAAACGTCGCAGTCTATGAGATTTGGGTGATCTCTAGTAAACTCACGAAGAGACCAGGGAGTATGACGTATAAGCTCCAAACCGCGGGGTAGTCTACTGGCGGTCAGGTACTGGTTAAGACTTTGAGTGAAACTTGTTCACACAAAACTAGCAATTCAAGGCATAGTCCATTGTCAAGTTGTGAATGGATGTAGCTTAAAGTTCTAGGCAGAAGTTCAACTTAGCAGTCTCTGCTGAAACACTGGTATATTAAACAAGTGGTGAGAGAAGGCAAATCTCTAAATGGGTATTTGAGATCTGGTGGGGGATTGTTAGAATTAATGGGCTAGGCCCATAGCAATTTCTAAAATCTCAAAGCCCATGTGTAAAATGGCAAGTGGTGGTGCTAAGTTTAGTCCCACCTTGGAAGTTGAAGAAGAGTTGGACCTCTTTATATAGTGGGTTCTCTCTACCACTCTAAGTGGTGTGTGAGAAGAGAAAGGGAAAACCACACGCGCGCGCTCGCTCGCCTCGCCTCGCCTGGCCTGGCCGGGCCGGGCCGGGCCGTGGCAAGGCGAGGCGTACATGCGACATGCGCGTGAATGGTCCGCCGAAATCCGGTCCGTCTCCTTGCAGGAGCGCAGCTTCCTTTTGCCGTTTTATTTTTATGTCTTGGCAGACAAGTTTTTAATTTCTTGTCCGGTAAGTATACGAATTAGAAACCGAGTCGGTTTGGGATTGTGGTCGCGACACAATACCGCCTCTGGTCCTAATATATATACAGCTACCGGCTGCGGCCAGAGATACACCGAAAAACACCTAGGGTTTTGCCTCATCTCACAACTTGCGCCGCCATCGTAGTCTACTCCATCCCAAACGCCGGCGCGCATCGGCACGTGGGAGAGCAGGTCTCCGGAACCGTTCGTCTTTGCGATCCTGCACCGGGAGAGGACGAATTAGGTTTTTGGGAAGCGCTGTGCGCGACTGCTCAAATTCGTCATCACGGGTCGTCTTCCGTCCAAGTCGGGCGGTGCTACTCATCGTCGTATTCATCGCCGTCAGCAGCAGATCGTCGCCAACATCATCATCAACACTGTCGCACCCATAATAGCTAACGATCAGTACGTCCAACATCCTCTGTTCATGTCTGTTTCTACAGCTACTGTTACGTGTTTGCTGCTGTTATGCATGTCTTGCTGTTCTTCTAGTTTGCTAGATTTTTGCATTGTAGTATCTCTTCTAGTCATGAATTATTTACTGGAATTAATCATGAACTTGCCTAATATTCCAACAATCCAAAAACCTAATTATAGGCAATTTCCTGAGTTAACTATGGCTGGATTCGCTGATGCACTGAGGCCGGATAAGTTTACCGGTGTGCACTTTAAGAGGTGGCAGGTGAAGACCACGCTCTGGCTTACTGCTCTGAAAGTTTTCCACGCTAGTGTTGGTGCTCCAGAGGGAATGACCGACGAAGATCGGAGAAAATTCCAGGAAGCCAATACTATGTTTGTGGGATGCATTCTGAGTGTTCTTGCTGACCGTCTGTGTGATGTGTACATGAACATAAACGACGGAAAATTTTTGTGGGATGCACTGAATGCAAAATTTGGTGCAACAGATGCAGGCAGTGAACTGTACATCATGGAGAGTTTTCATGACTACAAGATGGTGAATAACCGTTCTGTGGTTGAACAAGCTCATGAGATACAGTGCATTGTGAAGGAACTTGAACTCCTTAAATGTGTTCTACCCGACAAATTCGTGGCTGGGTGCATGATTGCAAAGTTGCCTCCTTCATGGAGGAATTTCGCCACAACTCTGAAGCATAAGAGACAGGAGATATCAGTTGAAAATCTGATTGCATCTCTTGATGTTGAAGAAAAAGCTCGGGCTAAAGATACCACTGAAAAAGGAGGTGAGGTTCAGCCTACTGCTAACATGGTGCAGAGGTACCCACAGAACAAGAACAAAGGGAAGAACAAACCTGTTTTCAACAAGCCTACCAAGACTACTACCTTCAAGAAGAAGAAGTTCAACAAGGCTGAGCTAGAGTGCTACGCCTGTGGGAAGCCTGGACACTTTTCCAAGGAATGCCCTGAACGTGCAGACCGCAGAGGGAAAACAAGCTCCAAGACTGTCAACATGGTGACCGCTAGCAATACTGATGGGTATGGTAATTTACCTATTGTGCTTTCAGTATTTCAATCATCTTCGTGGTGGATTGATTCGGGTGCTAACGTTCATGTGTGTGCTGACATCTCCCTGTTTACTTCTTATCAGGTCGCAAGGGATTCTTCCGTCCTAATGGGGAATGGGTCGCATGCTTCTGTTCGTGGCATTGGCACGGTGGATCTGAAGTTTACTTCAGGAAAGATCGTGCAACTAAGGAACGTGCAGCATGTCCCTACTATGAACAAGAATCTAGTTAGCGGCTCCCTTCTATGTCGAGATGGATTTAAGGTAGTTTTAGTGTCCAATAAAGTAATCGTGTCAAGATTTGGACAATTTATAGGAAAAGGCTATGAGTGCGGAGGCTTGTTCCGCTTTTCTCTTTCAGATTTTTGCAATAAGTCAATAAACCAAATTTGTGCTAGTGTTAATGATGATGCAAGTATTTGGCACTCTCGTTTATGTCATATTAATTTTGGTTTAATGTCTCGGCTATCCAGCATGAGTTTAATTCCGAACTTCACAGTTGCCAAAGGTTCTAAGTGCCATAGTTGTGTGCAATCTAAGCAACCTTGAAAGCCTCATAAGGCTGCCGAGGAGAGAAACTTGGCACCTCTAGAACTCATACATCCTGATCTTTGTGAGATGAATGGTGTGTTGACAAAAGGTGGAAAGAGATATTTCATGACTTTGATTGATGATGCGACTAGATTTTGCTATGTTTATTTGTTGCAAACTAAAGATGAAGCATTAGACTACTTTAAAATCTATAAAGCTGAAGTTGAAAATCAACTAGAGAGAAAGATCAAGCGTCTTAGGTCCGATCGTGGTGGAGAGTATTTTCCAAAAGTTTTTGATGAATTTTGTGAGGAACATGGTATTATTCATGAGAGGACGCCTCCCTATTCACCTCAATCAAATGGAGTGGCCGAGAGGAAAAACCGCACATTGACTGACTTGGTGAATGCCATGTTAGACACTGCTGGTTTATCTAAGGCATGGTGGGGGGAGGCTCTATTGACTTCATGTCATGTCCTGAATAGAGTTCCCAACAATAATAAATAGAAAACCCCTTATGAGGAGTGGGTTGGGAGAAAACCATCACTTTCTTATTTGCGCACTTGGGGATGTTTGGCAAAGGTCAATATTCCTATTCCTAAGAAACGCAAACTTGGACCAAAGACAGTGGATTGTGTCTTTCTAGGGTATGCTCAACGGAGCATTGCTTATAGGTTTTTAGTGGTAAAATCTGAAGTACCTGATATGCATGTTGATACTATAATGGAATCTCGTGATGCAACATTTTTTGAGAACATATTTCCTATGAAAGATATGCATAGCATTGCTAGATTTTCTTCTGAGATAATTCCTGAATCTAGTACAACTGATGAATATTTCGAAAAATCACATGAGGAAGTCCTTGAGAAGGATAACAATGAAGTTCCTAGAAGGAACAAGAGACAAAGGATTGCAAAATCCTTTGGTGATGATTTCATTGTATACCTTGTGGACGACACACCCAAGACGATTGCAGAAGCATATGCATCTTCGGATGTAGATGATTGGAAAGAAGCTGTTCATAATGAGATGGACTCAATTCTTTCTAATGGAACTTGGGAACTAACTGATAGACCATATGGTTGTAAACCTGTGGGCTGTAAGTGGGTGTTCAAAAAGAAGCTAAAGCCTGATGGTACTATTGATAAATACAAGGCGTGGCTAGTGGCCAAGGGCTACACTCAGAAAGAAGGCGAAGATAACTTTGACACCTATTCACCCGTTGCTAGAATGAACACCATTCGAGTGTTACTTTCCTTGGCTGCCTCTTATGGTCTTATCATTCATCAAATGGATGTAAAGACAGCTTTTCTCAATGGAGAGTTGGAAGAGGAGATCTATATGGATCAGCCTGATGGGTTTGTGGTAAAGGGTGAAGAGAGAAAGGTGTGCAAGTTGTTAAACTCTTTGTATGGTCTGAAATAGGCACCTAAGCAATGGCATGAGAAGTTTGAAAGAACTTTGACTTCTGCAGGATTTGTCATTAACGAGGCTGATAGGTGTGTTTACTATCGCCATGGTGGGGGCAATAGTGTCATATTATGTTTGTATGTGGACGACATACTGATCTTTGGTACAAACATTAATGCAATTAATGAGGTCAAGTCTTTTCTATCAAAAAGTTTTGACATGAAAGATCTGGGGGAAGCCGATGTAATTCTAAACATCAAACTTATTAAGGATGAGAGTGGGATTACATTAACGCAATCTCACTATGTTGAGAAGGTCTTGAACTGATTCGGTTTTATGGATAGCAAGCCTTCTCCAACACCTTATGATCCCAGCGTGACACTCAGAAAGAACAAGAAAGAAACGAGAGATCAATTAAGATACTCTCAAATTGTCGGTTCACTCATGTACTTAGCTAGCGCTACAAGACCACATATCTCTTTTGCTGTGAGCAAACTGAGTAGGTTCATGTCCAACCTGGGTGATGATCATTGGCATGCACTAGAAAGGATCTTGCGCTATCTGAGAGGTACTATGAGTTACGGAATTACTTATTCAGGGCATCCTGCTGTGCTAGAAGGATATAGTGATTCAAATTGGATCTCCGATGTTGATGTACTTTACGCAACAAGTGGGTATGTATTTACTCATGGTGGTGGCGCAGTGTCATGGAGGTCTTGCAAGCAAACCATATTGACGAGGTCAACTATGGAAGCAGAATTAACTGCATTGGACACATCTACTGTTGAGGCAGAATGGCTGCGTGAGCTCTTGATGGACTTGCCGGTTGTTGAAAAACCTGTACCAGCTATTCTTATGAATTGTGATAACCAAACGGTTATCGCTAAAGTGAACAATTCTAAAGATAATGCAAAGTCATCAAGACACGTGAAAAGATGTTTGAAGTCTGTCAGGAAGTTGAGAAACTCCGGAGTAATAACTGCTACGTATATACAAACAGACAAAAACCTGGCAGATCCCTTTACAAAGGGACTATCACGAAATGTGATAGATATTGCATCGAGGGAGATGGGTATGAGACCCATAGATGTTACACCATAGTAGTAACCCAACCTTTGTGATCGGAGATCCCGTGAATTAGGATCTGGGAAGAACAAGCTATTGGTTAACTGAGGAGAATAATAACTTATGATCGTCTCCAAGTGAAGATGCAAAACTCTCAGAGCTGTAAGGCTCAGATCTGTAAGGCAGGTCGGCAACATGCCTTAATGTGGTTCTATTGGCTATAATTAGCAAAGATGCTGTCCTACAGAGCAGTCTTGAAAGAACACACCTATATGAGTTCTGACTGTAAACGTCGCAGTCTATGAGATTTGGGTGATCTTTAGTAAACTCACGAAGAGACCAGGGAGTATGACGTATAAGCTCCAAACCGCGGGGTAGTCTACTGGCGGTCAGGTACTGGTTAAGACTTTGAGTGAAACTTGTTCACACAAAACTAGCAATTCAAGGCATAGTCCATTGTCAAGTTGTGAATGGATGTAGCTTAAAGTTCTAGGCAGAAGTTCAACTTAGCAGTCTCTGCTGAAACACTGGTATATTAAACAAGTGGTGAGAGAAGGCAAATCTCTAAATGGGTATTTGAGATCTGGTGGGGGATTGTTAGAATTAATGGGCTAGGCCCATAGCAATTTCTAAAATCTCAAAGCCCATGTGTAAAATGGCAAGTGGTGGTGCTAAGTTTAGTCCCACCTTGGAAGTTGAAGAAGAGTTGGACCTCTTTATATAGTGGGTTCTCTCTACCACTCTAAGTGGTGTGTGAGAAGAGAAAGGGAAAACCACACGCGCGCGCTCGCTCGCCTCGCCTCGCCTGGCCTGGCCGGGCCGGGCCGGGCCGTGGCAAGGCGAGGCGAGGCGAGGCGTACATGTGACATGCGCGTGAATGGTCCGCCGAAATCCGGTCCGTCTCCTTGCAGGAGCGCAGCTTCCTTTTGCCGTTTTATTTTTATGTCTTGGCAGACAAGTTTTTAATTTCTTGTCCGGTAAGTATACGAATTAGAAACCGAGTCGGTTTGGGATTGTGGTCGCGACACAATACCGCCTCTGGTCCTAATATATATACAGCTACCGGCTGCGGCCAGAGATACACCGAAAAACACCTAGGGTTTTGCCTCATCTCACAACTTGCGCCGCCATCGTAGTCTACTCCATCCCAAACGCCGGCGCGCATCGGCGCGTGGGAGAGCAGGTCTCCGGAACCGTTCGTCTTTGCGATCCTGCACCGGGAGAGGACGAATTAGGTTTTTGGGAAGCGCTGTGCGCGACTGCTCAAATTCGTCATCACGGGTCGTCTTCCGTCCAAGTCGGGCGGTGCTACTCATCGTCGTATTCATCGCCGTCAGCAGCAGATCGTCGCCAACATCATCATCAACACTGTCGCACCCATAATAGCTAACGATCAGTACGTCCAACATCCTCTGTTCATGTCTGTTTCTACAGCTACTGTTACGTGTTTGCTGCTGTTATGCATGTCTTGCTGTTCTTCTAGTTTGCTAGATTTTTGCATTGTAGTATCTCTTCTAGTCATGAATTATTTACTGGAATTAATCATGAACTTGCCTAATATTCCAACAATCCAAAAACCTAATTATAGGCAATTTCCTGAGTTAACTATGGCTGGATTCGCTGATGCACTGAGGCCGGATAAGTTTACCGGTGTGCACTTTAAGAGGTGGCAGGTGAAGACCACGCTCTGGCTTACTGCTCTGAAAGTTTTCCACGCTAGTGTTGGTGCTCCAGAGGGAATGACCGACGAAGATCGGAGAAAATTCCAGGAAGCCAATACTATGTTTGTGGGATGCATTCTGAGTGTTCTTGCTGACCGTCTGTGTGATGTGTACATGAACATAAACGACGGAAAATTTTTGTGGGATGCACTGAATGCAAAATTCGGTGCAACAGATGCAGGCAGTGAACTGTACATCATGGAGAGTTTTCATGACTACAAGATGGTGAATAACCGTTCTGTGGTTGAACAAGCTCATGAGATACAGTGCATTGTGAAGGAACTTGAACTCCTTAAATGTGTTCTACCCGACAAATTCGTGGCTGGGTGCATGATTGCAAAGTTGCCTCCTTCATGGAGGAATTTCGCCACAACTCTGAAGCATAAGAGACAGGAGATATCAGTTGAAAATCTGATTGCATCTCTTGATGTTGAAGAAAAAGCTCGGGCTAAAGATACCACTGAAAAAGGAGGTGAGGTTCAGCCTACTGCTAACATGGTGCAGAGGTACCCACAGAACAAGAACAAAGGGAAGAACAAACCTGTTTTCAACAAGCCTACCAAGACTACTACCTTCAAGAAGAAGAAGTTCAACAAGGCTGAGCTAGAGTGCTACGCCTGTGGGAAGCCTGGACACTTTTCCAAGGAATGCCCTGAACGTGCAGACCGCAGAGGGAAAACAAGCTCCAAGACTGTCAACATGGTGACCGCTAGCAATACTGATGGGTATGGTAATTTACCTATTGTGCTTTCAGTATTTCAATCATCTTCGTGGTGGATTGATTCGGGTGCTAACGTTCATGTGTGTGCTGACATCTCCCTGTTTACTTCTTATCAGGTCGCAAGGGATTCTTCCGTCCTAATGGGGAATGGGTCGCATGCTTCTGTTCGTGGCATTGGCACGGTGGATCTGAAGTTTACTTCAGGAAAGATCGTGCAACTAAGGAACGTGCAGCATGTCCCTACTATGAACAAGAATCTAGTTAGCGGCTCCCTTCTATGTCGAGATGGATTTAAGGTAGTTTTAGTGTCCAATAAAGTAATCGTGTCAAGATTTGGACAATTTATAGGAAAAGGCTATGAGTGCGGAGGCTTGTTCCGCTTTTCTCTTTCAGATTTTTGCAATAAGTCAATAAACCAAATTTGTGCTAGTGTTAATGATGATGCAAGTATTTGGCACTCTCGTTTATGTCATATTAATTTTGGTTTAATGTCTCGGCTATCCAGCATGAGTTTAATTCCGAACTTCACAGTTGCCAAAGGTTCTAAGTGCCATAGTTGTGTGCAATCTAAGCAACCTTGAAAGCCTCATAAGGCTGCCGAGGAGAGAAACTTGGCACCTCTAGAACTCATACATCCTGATCTTTGTGAGATGAATGGTGTGTTGACAAAAGGTGGAAAGAGATATTTCATGACTTTGATTGATGATGCGACTAGATTTTGCTATGTTTATTTGTTGCAAACTAAAGATGAAGCATTAGACTACTTTAAAATCTATAAAGCTGAAGTTGAAAATCAACTAGAGAGAAAGATCAAGCGTCTTAGGTCCGATCGTGGTGGAGAGTATTTTCCAAAAGTTTTTGATGAATTTTGTGAGGAACATGGTATTATTCATGAGAGGTCGCCTCCCTATTCACCTCAATCAAATGGAGTGGCCGAGAGGAAAAACCGCACATTGACTGACATGGTGAATGCCATGTTAGACACTGCTGGTTTATCTAAGGCATGGTGGGGGGAGGCTCTATTGACTTCATGTCATGTCCTGAATAGAGTTCCCAACAATAATAAATAGAAAACCCCTTATGAGGAGTGGGTTGGGAGAAAACCATCACTTTCTTATTTGCGCACTTGGGGATGTTTGGCAAAGGTCAATATTCCTATTCCTAAGAAACGCAAACTTGGACCAAAGACAGTGGATTGTGTCTTTCTAGGGTATGCTCAACGGAGCATTGCTTATAGGTTTTTAGTGGTAAAATCTGAAGTACCTGATATGCATGTTGATACTATAATGGAATCTCGTGATGCAACATTTTTTGAGAACATATTTCCTATGAAAGATATGCATAGCATTGCTAGATTTTCTTCTGAGATAATTCCTGAATCTAGTACAACTGATGAATATTTCGAAAAATCACATGAGGAAGTCCTTGAGAAGGATAACAATGAAGTTCCTAGAAGGAACAAGAGACAAAGGATTGCAAAATCCTTTGGTGATGATTTCATTGTATACCTTGTGGACGACACACCCAAGACGATTGCAGAAGCATATGCATCTTCGGATGTAGATGATTGGAAAGAAGCTGTTCATAATGAGATGGACTCAATTCTTTCTAATGGAACTTGGGAACTAACTGATAGACCATATGGTTGTAAACCTGTGGGCTGTAAGTGGGTGTTCAAAAAGAAGCTAAAGCCTGATGGTACTATTGATAAATACAAGGCGTGGCTAGTGGCCAAGGGCTACACTCAGAAAGAAGGCGAAGATTACTTTGACACCTATTCACCCGTTGCTAGAATGAACACCATTCGAGTGTTACTTTCCTTGGCTGCCTCTTATGGTCTTATCATTCATCAAATGGATGTAAAGACAGCTTTTCTCAATGGAGAGTTGGAAGAGGAGATCTATATGGATCAGCCTGATGGGTTTGTGGTAAAGGGTGAAGAGAGAAAGGTGTGCAAGTTGTTAAACTCTTTGTATGGTCTGAAACAGGCACCTAAGCAATGGCATGAGAAGTTTGAAAGAACTTTGACTTCTGCAGGATTTGTCATTAACGAGGCTGATAGGTGTGTTTACTATCGCCATGGTGGGGGCAATAGTGTCATATTATGTTTGTATGTGGACGACATACTGATCTTTGGTACAAACATTAATGCAATTAATGAGGTCAAGTCTTTTCTATCAAAAAGTTTTGACATGAAAGATCCGGGGGAAGCCGATGTAATTCTAAACATCAAACTTATTAAGGATGAGAGTGGGATTACATTAACGCAATCTCACTATGTTGAGAAGGTCTTGAACTGATTCAGTTTTATGGATAGCAAGCCTTCTCCAACACCTTATGATCCCAGCGTGACACTCAGAAAGAACAAGAAAGAAACGAGAGATCAATTAAGATACTCTCAAATTGTCGGTTCACTCATGTACTTAGCTAGCGCTACAAGACCACATATCTCTTTTGCTGTGAGCAAACTGAGTAGGTTCATGTCCAACCCGGGTGATGATCATTGGCATGCACTAGAAAGGATCTTGCGCTATCTGAGAGGTACTATGAGTTACGGAATTACTTATTCAGGGCATCCTGCTGTGCTAGAAGGATATAGTGATTCAAATTGGATCTCCGATGTTGATGTACTTTACGCAACAAGTGGGTATGTATTTACTCATGGTGGTGGCGCAGTGTCATGGAGGTCTTGCAAGCAAACCATATTGACGAGGTCAACTATGGAAGCAGAATTAACTGCATTGGACACATCTACTGTTGAGGCAGAATGGCTGCGTGAGCTCTTGATGGACTTGCCGGTTGTTGAAAAACCTGTACCGGCTATTCTTATGAATTGTGATAACCAAACGGTTATCGCTAAAGTGAACAATTCTAAAGATAATGCAAAGTCATCAAGACACGTGAAAAGATGTTTGAAGTCTGTCAGGAAGTTGAGAAACTCCGGAGTAATAACTGCTACGTATATACAAACAGACAAAAACCTGGCAGATCCCTTTACAAAGGGACTATCACGAAATGTGATAGATATTGCATCGAGGGAGATGGGTATGAGACCCATAGATGTTACACCATAGTAGTAACCCAACCTTTGTGATCGGAGATCCCGTGAATTAGGATCTGGGAAGAACAAGCTATTGGTTAACTGAGGAGAGTAATAACTTATGATCGTCTCCAAGTGAAGATGCAAAACTCTCAGAGTTGTAAGGCTCAGATCTGTAAGGCAGGTCGACAACATGCCTTAATGTGGTTCTATTGGCTATAATTAGCAAAGATGCTGTCCTACAGAGCAGTCTTGAAAGAACACACCTATATGAGTTCTGACTGTAAACGTCGCAGTCTATGAGATTTGGGTGATCTCTAGTACACTCACGAAGAGACCAGGGAGTATGACGTATAAGCTCCAAACCGCGGGGTAGTCTACTGGCGGTCAGGTGCTGGTTAAGACTTTGAGTGAAACCTGTTCACACAAAACTAGCAATTCAAGGCATAGTCCATTGTCAAGTTGTGAATGGATGTAGCTTAAAGTTCTAGGCAGAAGTTCAACTTAACAGTCTGTGCTGAAACACTGGTATATTAAACAAGTGGTGAGAGAAGGCAAATCTCTAAATGGGTATTTGAGATCTGGTGGGGGATTGTTAGAATTAATGGGCTAGGCCCATAGCAATTTCTGAAATCTCAAAGCCCATGTGTAAAATGGCAAGTGGTGGTGCTAAGTTTAGTCCCACCTTGGAAGTTGAAGAAGAGTTGGACCTCTTTATATAGTGGGTTCTCTCTACCACTCTAAGTGGTGTGTGAGAAGAGAAAGGGAAAACCACACGCGCGCGCTCGCTCGCCTCGCCTCGCCTCGCCTGGCCTGGCTTGTCCTAGCCGGGCCGGGCCGGGCCGTGGCGAGGCGAGGCGAGGCGGCGCGTACATGCGACATGCGCGTGAATGGTCCGCCGAAATCCGGTCCGTCTCCTTGCAGGAGCGCAGCTTCCTTTTGCCGTTTTATTTTTATGTCTTGGCAGACAAGTTTTTAATTTCTTGTCCGGTAAGTATACGAATTAGAAACCGAGTCGGTTTGGGATTGTGGTCGCGACACAATACCACCTCTGGTCCTAATATATATACAGCTACCGGCTGTGGCCAGAGATACACCGAAAAACACCTAGGGTTTTGCCTCATCTCACAACTTGCGCCGCCATCGTAGTCTACTCCATCCCAAACACCGGCGCGCATCGGCGCGTGGGAGAGCAGGTCTCCGGAACCGTTCGTCTTTGCGATCCTGCACCGGGAGAGGACGAATTAGGTTTTTGGGAAGCGCTGTGCGCGACTGCTCAAATTCGTCATCACGGGTCGTCTTCCGTCCAAGTCGGGCGGTGCTACTCATCGTCGTATTCATCGCCGTCAGCAGCAGATCGTTGCCAACATCATCATGAACACTGTCGCACCCATAATAGCTAACGATCAGTACGTCCAACATCCTCTGTTCATGTCTGTTTCTACAGCTACTGTTACGTGTTTGCTGCTGTTATGCATGTCTTGCTGTTCTTCTAGTTTGCTAGATTTTTGCATTGTAGTATCTCTTCTAGTCATGAATTATTTACTGGAATTAATCATGAACTTGCCTAATATTCCAACAATCCAAAAACCTAATTATAGGCAATTTCCTGAGTTAACTATGGCTGGATTCGCTGATGCACTGAGGCCGGATAAGTTTACCGGTGTGCACTTTAAGAGGTGGCAGGTGAAGACCACGCTCTGGCTTACTGCTCTGAAAGTTTTCCACGCTAGTGTTGGTGCTCCAGAGGGAATGACCGACGAAGATCGGAGAAAATTCCAGGAAGCCAATACTATGTTTGTGGGATGCACTCTGAGTGTTCTTGCTGACCGTCTGTGTGATGTGTACATGCACATAAACGACGGAAAATTTTTGTGGGATGCACTGAATGCAAAATTCGGTGCAACAGATGCAGGCAGTGAACTGTACATCATGGAGAGTTTTCATGACTACAAGATGGTGAATAACCGTTCTGTGGTTGAACAAGCTCATGAGATATAGTGCATTGTGAAGGAACTTGAACTCCTTAAATGTGTTCTACCCGACAAATTCGTGGCTGGGTGCATGATTGCAAAGTTGCCTCCTTCATGGAGGAATTTCGCCACAACTCTGAAGCATAAGAGACAGGAGATATCAGTTGAAAATCTGATTGCATCTCTTGATGTTGAAGAAAAAGCTCGGGCTAAAGATACCACTGAAAAAGGAGGTGAGGTTCAGCCTACTGCTAACATGGTGCAGAGGTACCCACAGAACAAGAACAAAGGGAAGAACAAACCTGTTTTCAACAAGCCTACCAAGACTACTACCTTCAAGAAGAAGAAGTTCAACAAGGCTGAGCTAGAGTGCTACGCCTGTGGGAAGCCTGGACACTTTTCCAAGGAATGCCCTGAACGTGCAGACCGCAGAGGGAAAACAAGCTCCAAGACTGTCAACATGGTGACTGCTAGCAATACTGATGGGTATGGTAATTTACCTATTGTGCTTTCAGTATTTCAATCATCTTCGTGGTGGATTGATTCGGGTGCTAACGTTCATGTGTGTGCTGACATCTCCCTGTTTACTTCTTATCAGGTCGCAAGGGATTCTTCTGTCCTAATGGGGAATGGGTCGCATGCTTCTGTTCGTGGCATTGGCACGGTGGATCTGAAGTTTACTTCAGGAAAGATCGTGCAACTAAGGAACGTGCAGCATGTCCCTACTATGAACAAGAATCTAGTTAGCGGCTCCCTTCTATGTCGAGATGGATTTAAGGTAGTTTTAGAGTCCAATAAAGTAATCGTGTCAAGATTTGGACAATTTATAGGAAAAGGCTATGAGTGCGGAGGCTTGTTCCGCTTTTCTCTTTCAGATTTTTGCAATAAGTCAATAAACCAAATTTGTGCTAGTGTTAATGATGATGCAAGTATTTGGCACTCTCGTTTATGTCATATTAATTTTGGTTTAATGTCTCGGCTATCCAGCATGAGTTTAATTCCGAACTTCACAGTTGCCAAAGGTTCTAAGTGCCATAGTTGTGTGCAATCTAAGCAACCTTGAAAGCCTCATAAGGCTGCCGAGGAGAGAAACTTGGCACCTCTAGAACTCATACATCCTGATCTTTGTGAGATGAATGGTGTGTTGACAAAAGGTGGAAAGAGATATTTCATGACTTTGATTGATGATGCGACTAGATTTTGCTATGTTTATTTGTTGCAAACTAAAGATGAAGCATTAGACTACTTTAAAATCTATAAAGCTGAAGTTGAAAATCAACTAGAGAGAAAGATCAAGCGTCTTAGGTCCGATCGTGGTGGAGAGTATTTTCCAAAAGTTTTTGATGAATTTTGTGAGGAACATGGTATTATTCATGAGAGGACGCCTCCCTATTCACCTCAATCAAATGGAGTGGCCGAGCGGAAAAACCGCACATTGACTGACTTGGTGAATGCCATGTTAGACACTGCTGGTTTATCTAAGGCATGGTGGGGGGAGGCTCTATTGACTTCATGTCATGTCCTGAATAGAGTTCCCAACAATAATAAAGAGAAAACCCCTTATGAGGAGTGGGTTGGGAGAAAACCATCACTTTCTTATTTGCGCACTTGGGGATGTTTGGCAAAGGTCAATATTCCTATTCCTAAGAAACGCAAATTGGACCAAAGACAGTGGATTGTGTCTTTCTAGGGTATGCTCAACGGAGCATTGCTTATAGGTTTTTAGTGGTAAAATATGAAGTACCTGATATGCATGTTGATACTATAATGGAATCTCGTGATGCAACATTTTTTGAGAACATATTTCCTATGAAAGATATGCATAGCATTGCTAGATTTTCTTCTGAGATAATTCCTGAATCTAGTACAACTGATGAATATTTCGAACAATCACATGAGGAAGTCCTTGAGAAGGATAACAATGAAGTTCCTAGAAGTAACAAGAGACAAAGGATTGCAAAATCCTTTGGTGATGATTTCATTGTATACCTTGTGATCGACACACCCAAGACGATTGCAGAAGCATATGCATCTTCGGATGTAGATGATTGGAAAGAAGCTGTTCATAATGAGATGGACTCAATTCTTTCTAATGGAACTTGGGAACTAACTGATAGACCATATGGTTGTAAACCTATGGGCTGTAAGTGGGTGTTCAAAAGGAAGCTAAAGCCTGATGGTACTATTGATAAATACAAGGCGCGGCTAGTGGCCAAGGGCTACACTCAGAAAGAAGGCGAAGATTACTTTGACACCTATTCACCCGTTGCTAGAATGACCACCATTCGAGTGTTACTTTCCTTGGCTGCCTCTTATGGTCTTATCATTCATCAAATGGATGTAAAGACAGCTTTTCTCAATGGAGAGTTGGAAGAGGAGATCTATATGGATCAGCCTGATGGGTTTGTGGTAAAGGGTGAAGAGAGAAAGGTGTGCAAGTTGTTAAACTCTTTGTATGGTCTGAAACAGGCACCTAAGCAATGGCATGAGAAGTTTGAAAGAACTTTCACTTCTACAGGATTTGTCATTAACGAGGCTGATAGGTGTGTTTACTATCGCCATGGTGGGGGCAATAGTGTCATATTATGTTTGTATGTGGACGACATACTGATCTTTGGTACAAACATTAATGCAATTAATGAGGTCAAGTCTTTTCTATCAAAAAGTTTTGACATGAAAGATCTGGGAGAAGCCGATGTAATTCTAAACATCAAACTTATTAAGGATGAGAGTGGGATTACATTAACGCAATCTCACTATGTTGAGAAGGTCTTGAAACGATTCGGTTTTATGGATAGCAAGCCTTCTCCAACACCTTATGATCCCAGCGTGACACTCAGAAAGAACAAGAAAGAAACGAGAGATCAATTAAGATACTCTCAAATTGTCGGTTCACTCATGCACTTAGCTAGCGCTACAAGACCACATATCTCTTTTGCTGTGAGCAAACTGAGTAGGTTCATGTCCAACCCGGGTGATGATCATTGGCATGCACTAGAAAGGATCTTGCGCTATCTGAGAGGTACTATGAGTTACGGAATTACTTATTCAGGGCATCCTGCTGTGCTAGAAGGATATAATGATTCAAATTGGATCTCCAATGTTGATGCACTTTACGCAACAAGTGGGTATGTATTTACTCATGGTGGTGGCGCAGTGTCATGGAGGTCTTGCAAGCAAACCATATTGACGAGGTCAACTATGGAAGCAGAATTAACTGCATTGGACACCGCTACTGTTGAGGCAGAATGGCTGCGTGAGCTCTTGATGGACTTGCCAGTTGTTGAAAAACCTGTACCGGCTATTCTTATGAATTGTGATAACCAAACGGTTATTGCTAAAGTGAACAATTCTAAAGATAATGCAAAGTCATCAAGACACGTGAAAAGACGTTTGAAGTCTGTCAGGAAGTTGAGATACTCCGGAGTAATAACTGTTACGTATATACAAACAGACAAAAACCTGGCAGATCCCTTTACAAAGGGACTATCACGAAATGTGATAGATATTGCATCGAGGGAGATGGGTATGAGACCCATAGATGTTACACCATAGTAGTAACCCAACCTTTGTGATCGGAGATCCCGTGAATTAGGATCTGGGAAGAACAAGCTATTGGTTAACTGAGGAGAGTAATAACTTATGATCGTCTCCAAGTGAAGATGCAAAACTCTCAGAGTTGTAAGGCTCAGATCTGTAAGGCAGGTCGACAACATGCCTTAATGTGGTTCTATTGGCTATAATTAGCAAAGATGCTGTCCTACAGAGCAGTCTTGAAAGAACACACCTATATGAGTTCTGACTGTAAACGTCGCAGTCTATGAGATTTGGGTGATCTCTAGTAAACTCACGAAGAGACCAGGGAGTATGACGTATAAGCTCCAAACCGCGGGGTAGTCTACTGGCGGTCAGGTACTGGTTAAGACTTTGAGTGAAACTTGTTCACACAAAACTAGCAATTCAAGGCATAGTCCATTGTGAAGTTGTGAATGGATGTAGCTTAAAGTTCTAGGCAGAAGTTCAACTTAACAGTCTCTGCTGAAACACTGGTATATTAAACAAGTGGTGAGAGAAGGCAAATCTCTAAATGGGTATTTGAGATCTGGTGGGGGATTGTTAGAATTAATGGGCTAGGCCCATAGCAATTTCTGAAATCTCAAAGCCCATGTGTAAAATGGCAAGTGGTGGTGCTAAGTTTAGTCCCACCTTGGAAGTTAAAGAAGAGTTGGACCTCTTTATATAGTGGGTTCTCTCTACCACTCTAAGTGGTGTGTGAGAAGAGAAAGGGAAAACCACACGCGCGCGCTCGCTCGCCTCGCATCGCCTGGCCTGGCCGGGCCGGGCCGGGCCGTGGCAAGGCGAGGCGAGGCGTACATGCGACATGCGCGTCAATGGTCCGCCGAAATCCGGTCCGTCTCCTTGCAGGAGCACAGCTTCCTTTTGCCGTTTTATTTTTATGTCTTGGCAGACAAGTTTTTAATTTCTTGTCCGGTAAGTATACGAATTAGAAACCGAGTCGGTTTGGGATTGTGGTCGCGACACAATACCGCCTCTGGTCCTAATATATATACAGCTACCGGCTGCGGCCAGAGATACACCGAAAAACACCTAGGGTTTTGCCTCATCTCACAACTTGCGCCGCCATCGTAGTCTACTCCATCCCAAACGCCGGCGCGCATCGGCGCGTGGGAGAGCAGGTCTCCGGAACCGTTCGTCTTTGCGATCCTGCACCGGGAGAGGACGAATTAGGTTTTTGGGAAGCGTTGTGCGCGACTGCTCAAATTCGTCATCACGGGTCGTCTTCCGTCCAAGTCGGGCGGTGCTACTCATCGTCGTATTCATCGCCGTCAGCAGCAGATCGTCGCCAACATCATCATCAACACTGTCGCACCCATAATAGCTAACGATCAGTACGTCCAACATCCTCTGTTCATGTCTGTTTCTACAGCTACTGTTACGTGTTTGCTGCTGTTATGCATGTCTTGCTGTTCTTCTAGTTTGCTAGATTTTTGCATTGTAGTATCTCTTCTAGTCATGAATTATTTACTGGAATTAATCATGAACTTGCCTAATATTCCAACAATCCAAAAACCTAATTATAGGCAATTTCCTGAGTTAACTATGGCTGGATTCGCTGATGCACTGAGGCCGGATAAGTTTACCGGTGTGCACTTTAAGAGGTGGCAGGTGAAGACCACGCTCTGGCTTACTGCTCTGAAAGTTTTCCACGCTAGTGTTGGTGCTCCAGAGGGAATGACCGACGAAGATCGGAGAAAATTCCAGGAAGCCAATACTATGTTTGTGGGATGCATTCTGAGTGTTCTTGCTGACCGTCTGTGTGATGTGTACATGCACATAAACGACGGAAAATTTTTGTGGGATGCACTGAATGCAAAATTCGGTGCAACAGATGCAGGCAGTGAACTGTACATCATGGAGAGTTTTCATGACTACAAGATGGTGAATAACCGTTCTGTGGTTGAACAAGCTCATGAGATACAGTGCATTGTGAAGGAACTTGAACTCCTTAAATGTGTTCTACCCGACAAATTCGTGGCTGGGTGCATGATTGCAAAGTTGCCTCCTTCATGGAGGAATTTCGCCACAACTCTGAAGCATAAGAGACAGGAGATATCAGTTGAAAATCTGATTGCATCTCTTGATGTTGAAGAAAAAGCTCGGGCTAAAGATACCACTGAAAAAGGAGGTGAGGTTCAGCCTACTGCTAACATGGTGCAGAGGTACCCACAGAACAAGAACAAAGGGAAGAACAAACCTGTTTTCAACAAGCCTACCAAGACTACTACCTTCAAGAAGAAGAAGTTCAACAAGGCTGAGCTAGAGTGCTACGCCTGTGGGAAGCCTGGACACTTTTCCAAGGAATGCCCTGAACGTGCAGACCGCAGAGGGAAAACAAGCTCCAAGACTGTCAACATGGTGACCGCTAGCAATACTGATGGGTATGGTAATTTACCTATTGTGCTTTCAGTATTTCAATCATCTTCGTGGTGGATTGATTCGGGTGCTAACGTTCATGTGTGTGCTGACATCTCCCTATTTACTTCTTATCAGGTCGCAAGGGATTCTTCCGTCCTAATGGGGAATGGGTCGCATGCTTCTGTTCGTGGCATTGGCACGGTGGATCTGAAGTTTACTTCAGGAAAGATCGTGCAACTAAGGAACGTGCAGCATGTCCCTACTATGAACAAGAATCTAGTTAGCGGCTCCCTTCTATGTCGAGATGGATTTAAGGTAGTTTTAGAGTCCAATAAAGTAATCGTGTCAAGATTTGGACAATTTATAGGAAAAGGCTATGAGTGCGGAGGCTTGTTCCGCTTTTCTCTTTCAGATTTTTGCAATAAGTCAATAAACCAAATTTGTGCTAGTGTTAATGATGATGCAAGTATTTGGCACTCTCGTTTATGTCATATTAATTTTGGTTTAATGTCTCGGCTATCCAGCATGAGTTTAATTCCGAACTTCACAGTTGCCAAAGGTTCTAAGTGCCATAGTTGTGTGCAATCTAAGCAACCTCGAAAGCCTCATAAGGCTGCCGAGGAGAGAAACTTGGCACCTCTAGAACTCATACATTCTGATCTTTGTGAGATGAATGGTGTGTTGACACAAGGTGGAAAGAGATATTTCATGACTTTGATTGATGATGCGACTAGATTTTGGTGAATGCCATGTTAGACACTGCTGGTTTATCTAAGGCATGGTGGGGGGAGGCTCTATTGACTTCATGTCATGTCCTGAATAGAGTTCCCAACAATAATAAAGAGAAAACCCCTTATGAGGAGTGGGTTGGGAGAAAACCATCACTTTCTTATTTGCGCACTTGGGGATGTTTGGCAAAGGTCAATATTCCTATTCCTAAGAAACGCAAACTTGGACCAAAGACAGTGGATTGTGTCTTTCTAGGGTATGCTCAACGGAGCATTGCTTATAGGTTTTTAGTGGTAAAATATGAAGTACCTGATATGCATGTTGATACTATAATGGAATCTCGTGATGAACATTTTTTGAGAACATATTTCCTATGAAAGATATGCATAGCATTGCTAGATTTTCTTCTGAGATAATTCATGAATCTAGTACAACTGATGAATATTTTGAACAATCACATGAGGAAGTCCTTGAGAAGGATAACAATGAAGTTCCTAGAAGGAACAAGAGACAAAGGATTGCAAAATCCTTTGGTGATGATTTCATTGTATACCTTGTGGACGACACACCCAAGACGATTGCAGAAGCATATGCATCTTCGGATGTAGATGATTGGAAAGAAGCTGTTCATAATGAGATGGACTCAATTCTTTCTAATGGAACTTGGGAACTAACTGATAGACCATATGGTTGTAAACCTGTGGGCTGTAAGTGGGTGTTCAAAAGGAAGCTAAAGCCTGATGGTACTATTGATAAATACAAGGCGCGGCTAGTGGCCAAGGGCTACACTCAGAAAGAAGGCGAAGATTACTTTGACACCTATTCACCCGTTGCTAGAATGACCACCATTCGAGTGTTACTTTCCTTGGCTGCCTCTTATGGTCTTATCATTCATCAAATGGATGTAAAGACAGCTTTTCTCAATGGAGAGTTGGAAGAGGAGATCTATATGGATCAGCCTGACGGGTTTGTGGTAAAGGGTGAAGAGAGAAAGGTGTGCAAGTTGTTAAAATCTTTGTATGGTCTGAAACAGGCACCTAAGCAATGGCATGAGAAGTTTGAAAGAACTTTGACTTCTGCAGGATTTGTCATTAACGAGGCTGATAGGTGTGTTTACTATCGCCATGGTGGGGGCAATAGTGTCATATTATGTTTGTATGTGGACGACATACTGATCTTTGGTACAAACATTAATGCAATTAATGAGGTCAAGTCTTTTCTATCAAAAAGTTTTGACATGAAAGATCTGGGAGAAGCCGATGTAATTCTAAACATCAAACTTATTAAGGATGAGAGTGGGATTACATTAACGCAATCTCACTATGTTGAGAAGGTCTTGAAACGATTCGATTTTATGGATAGCAAGCCTTCTCCAACACCTTATGATCCCAGCGTGACACTCAGAAAGAACAAGAAAGAAACGAGAGATCAATTAAGATACTCTCAAATTGTCGGTTCACTCATGCACTTAGCTAGCGCTACAAGACCAGATATCTCTTTTGCTGTGAGCAAACTGAGTAGGTTCATGTCCAACCCGGGTGATGATCATTGGCATGCACTAGAAAGGATCTTGCGCTATCTGAGAGGTACTATGAGTTACGGAATTACTTATTCAGGGCATCCTGCTGTGCTAGAAGGATATAATGATTCAAATTGGATCTCCGATGTTGATGTACTTTACGCAACAAGTGGGTATGTATTTACTCATGGTGGTGGCGCAGTGTCATGGAGGTCTTGCAAGCAAACCATATTGACGAGGTCAACTATGGAAGCAGAATTAACTGCATTGGACACAGCTACTGTTGAGGCAGAATGGCTGCGTGAGCTCTTGATGGACTTGCCGGTTGTTGAAAAACCTGTACCGGCTATTCTTATGAATTGTGATAACCAAACGGTTATCGCTAAAGTGAACAATTCTAAAGATAATGCAAAGTCATCAAGACACGTGAAAAGACGTTTGAAGTCTGTCAGGAAGTTGAGAAACTCCGGAGTAATAACTGTTACGTATATACAAACAGACAAAAACCTGGCAGATCCCTTTACAAAGGGACTATCACGAAATGTGATAGATATTGCATCGAGGGAGATGGGTATGAGACCCATAGATGTTACACCATAGTAGTAACCCAACCTTTGTGATCGGAGATCCCGTGAATTAGGATCTGGGAAGAACAAGCTGTTGGTTAACTGAGGAGAGTAATAACTTATGATCGTCTCCAAGTGAAGATGCAAAACTCTCAGAGCTGTAAGGCTCAGATCTGTAAGGCAGGTCGGCAACATGCCTTAATGTGGTTCTATTGGCTATAATTAGCAAAGATGCTGTCCTACAGAGCAGTCTTGAAAGAACACACCTATATGAGTTCTGACTGTAAACGTCGCAGTCTATGAGATTTGGGTGATCTCTAGTAAACTCACGAAGAGACCAGGGAGTATGACGTATAAGCTCCAAACCGCGGGGTAGTCTACTGGCGGTCAGGTACTGGTTAAGACTTTGAGTGAAACTTGTTCACACAAAACTAGCAATTCAAGGCATAGTCCATTGTCAAGTTGTGAATGGATGTAGCTTAAAGTTCTAGGCAGAAGTTCAACTTAGCAGTCTCTGCTGAAACACTGGTATATTAAACAAGTGGTGAGAGAAGGCAAATCTCTAAATGGGTATTTGAGATCTGGTGGGGGATTGTTAGAATTAATGGGCTAGGCCCATAGCAATTTCTAAAATCTCAAAGCCCATGTGTAAAATGGCAAGTGGTGGTGCTAAGTTTAGTCCCACCTTGGAAGTTGAAGAAGAGTTGGACCTCTTTATATAGTGGGTTCTCTCTACCACTCTAAGTGGTGTGTGAGAAGAGAAAGGGAAAACCACACGCGCGCGCTCGCTCGCCTCGCCTCGCCTGGCCTGGCCGGGCCGGGCCGGGCCGTGGCAAGGCGAGGCGAGGCGAGGCGTACATGCGACATGCGCGTGAATGGTCCGCCGAAATCCGGTCCGTCTCCTTGCAGGAGCGCAGCTTCCTTTTGCCGTTTTATTTTTATGTCTTGGCAGACAAGTTTTTAATTTCTTGTCCGGTAAGTATACGAATTAGAAACCGAGTCGGTTTGGGATTGTGGTCGCGACACAATACCGCCTCTGGTCCTAATATATATACAGCTACCGGCTGCGGCCAGAGATACACCGAAAAACACCTAGGGTTTTGCCTCATCTCACAACTTGCGCCGCCATCGTAGTCTACTCCATCCCAAACGCCGGCGCGCATCGGCACGTGGGAGAGCAGGTCTCCGGAACCGTTCGTCTTTGCGATCCTGCACCGGGAGAGGACGAATTAGGTTTTTGGGAAGCGCTGTGCGCGACTGCTCAAATTCGTCATCACGGGTCGTCTTCCGTCCAAGTCGGGCGGTGCTACTCATCGTCGTATTCATCGCCGTCAGCAGCAGATCGTCGCCAACATCATCATCAACACTGTCGCACCCATAATAGCTAACGATCAGTACGTCCAACATCCTCTGTTCATGTCTGTTTCTACAGCTACTGTTACGTGTTTGCTGCTGTTATGCATGTCTTGCTGTTCTTCTAGTTTGCTAGATTTTTGCATTGTAGTATCTCTTCTAGTCATGAATTATTTACTGGAATTAATCATGAACTTGCCTAATATTCCAACAATCCAAAAACCTAATTATAGGCAATTTCCTGAGTTAACTATGGCTGGATTCGCTGATGCACTGAGGCCGGATAAGTTTACCGGTGTGCACTTTAAGAGGTGGCAGGTGAAGACCACGCTCTGGCTTACTGCTCTGAAAGTTTTCCACGCTAGTGTTGGTGCTCCAGAGGGAATGACCGACGAAGATCGGAGAAAATTCCAGGAAGCCAATACTATGTTTGTGGGATGCATTCTGAGTGTTCTTGCTGACCGTCTGTGTGATGTGTACATGAACATAAACGACGGAAAATTTTTGTGGGATGCACTGAATGCAAAATTTGGTGCAACAGATGCAGGCAGTGAACTGTACATCATGGAGAGTTTTCATGACTACAAGATGGTGAATAACCGTTCTGTGGTTGAACAAGCTCATGAGATACAGTGCATTGTGAAGGAACTTGAACTCCTTAAATGTGTTCTACCCGACAAATTCGTGGCTGGGTGCATGATTGCAAAGTTGCCTCCTTCATGGAGGAATTTCGCCACAACTCTGAAGCATAAGAGACAGGAGATATCAGTTGAAAATCTGATTGCATCTCTTGATGTTGAAGAAAAAGCTCGGGCTAAAGATACCACTGAAAAAGGAGGTGAGGTTCAGCCTACTGCTAACATGGTGCAGAGGTACCCACAGAACAAGAACAAAGGGAAGAACAAACCTGTTTTCAACAAGCCTACCAAGACTACTACCTTCAAGAAGAAGAAGTTCAACAAGGCTGAGCTAGAGTGCTACGCCTGTGGGAAGCCTGGACACTTTTCCAAGGAATGCCCTGAACGTGCAGACCGCAGAGGGAAAACAAGCTCCAAGACTGTCAACATGGTGACCGCTAGCAATACTGATGGGTATGGTAATTTACCTATTGTGCTTTCAGTATTTCAATCATCTTCGTGGTGGATTGATTCGGGTGCTAACGTTCATGTGTGTGCTGACATCTCCCTGTTTACTTCTTATCAGGTCGCAAGGGATTCTTCCGTCCTAATGGGGAATGGGTCGCATGCTTCTGTTCGTGGCATTGGCACGGTGGATCTGAAGTTTACTTCAGGAAAGATCGTGCAACTAAGGAACGTGCAGCATGTCCCTACTATGAACAAGAATCTAGTTAGCGGCTCCCTTCTATGTCGAGATGGATTTAAGGTAGTTTTAGTGTCCAATAAAGTAATCGTGTCAAGATTTGGACAATTTATAGGAAAAGGCTATGAGTGCGGAGGCTTGTTCCGCTTTTCTCTTTCAGATTTTTGCAATAAGTCAATAAACCAAATTTGTGCTAGTGTTAATGATGATGCAAGTATTTGGCACTCTCGTTTATGTCATATTAATTTTGGTTTAATGTCTCGGCTATCCAGCATGAGTTTAATTCCGAACTTCACAGTTGCCAAAGGTTCTAAGTGCCATAGTTGTGTGCAATCTAAGCAACCTTGAAAGCCTCATAAGGCTGCCGAGGAGAGAAACTTGGCACCTCTAGAACTCATACATCCTGATCTTTGTGAGATGAATGGTGTGTTGACAAAAGGTGGAAAGAGATATTTCATGACTTTGATTGATGATGCGACTAGATTTTGCTATGTTTATTTGTTGCAAACTAAAGATGAAGCATTAGACTACTTTAAAATCTATAAAGCTGAAGTTGAAAATCAACTAGAGAGAAAGATCAAGCGTCTTAGGTCCGATCGTGGTGGAGAGTATTTTCCAAAAGTTTTTGATGAATTTTGTGAGGAACATGGTATTATTCATGAGAGGACGCCTCCCTATTCACCTCAATCAAATGGAGTGGCCGAGAGGAAAAACCGCACATTGACTGACTTGGTGAATGCCATGTTAGACACTGCTGGTTTATCTAAGGCATGGTGGGGGGAGGCTCTATTGACTTCATGTCATGTCCTGAATAGAGTTCCCAACAATAATAAATAGAAAACCCCTTATGAGGAGTGGGTTGGGAGAAAACCATCACTTTCTTATTTGCGCACTTGGGGATGTTTGGCAAAGGTCAATATTCCTATTCCTAAGAAACGCAAACTTGGACCAAAGACAGTGGATTGTGTCTTTCTAGGGTATGCTCAACGGAGCATTGCTTATAGGTTTTTAGTGGTAAAATCTGAAGTACCTGATATGCATGTTGATACTATAATGGAATCTCGTGATGCAACATTTTTTGAGAACATATTTCCTATGAAAGATATGCATAGCATTGCTAGATTTTCTTCTGAGATAATTCCTGAATCTAGTACAACTGATGAATATTTCGAAAAATCACATGAGGAAGTCCTTGAGAAGGATAACAATGAAGTTCCTAGAAGGAACAAGAGACAAAGGATTGCAAAATCCTTTGGTGATGATTTCATTGTATACCTTGTGGACGACACACCCAAGACGATTGCAGAAGCATATGCATCTTCGGATGTAGATGATTGGAAAGAAGCTGTTCATAATGAGATGGACTCAATTCTTTCTAATGGAACTTGGGAACTAACTGATAGACCATATGGTTGTAAACCTGTGGGCTGTAAGTGGGTGTTCAAAAAGAAGCTAAAGCCTGATGGTACTATTGATAAATACAAGGCGTGGCTAGTGGCCAAGGGCTACACTCAGAAAGAAGGCGAAGATAACTTTGACACCTATTCACCCGTTGCTAGAATGAACACCATTCGAGTGTTACTTTCCTTGGCTGCCTCTTATGGTCTTATCATTCATCAAATGGATGTAAAGACAGCTTTTCTCAATGGAGAGTTGGAAGAGGAGATCTATATGGATCAGCCTGATGGGTTTGTGGTAAAGGGTGAAGAGAGAAAGGTGTGCAAGTTGTTAAACTCTTTGTATGGTCTGAAATAGGCACCTAAGCAATGGCATGAGAAGTTTGAAAGAACTTTGACTTCTGCAGGATTTGTCATTAACGAGGCTGATAGGTGTGTTTACTATCGCCATGGTGGGGGCAATAGTGTCATATTATGTTTGTATGTGGACGACATACTGATCTTTGGTACAAACATTAATGCAATTAATGAGGTCAAGTCTTTTCTATCAAAAAGTTTTGACATGAAAGATCTGGGGGAAGCCGATGTAATTCTAAACATCAAACTTATTAAGGATGAGAGTGGGATTACATTAACGCAATCTCACTATGTTGAGAAGGTCTTGAACTGATTCGGTTTTATGGATAGCAAGCCTTCTCCAACACCTTATGATCCCAGCGTGACACTCAGAAAGAACAAGAAAGAAACGAGAGATCAATTAAGATACTCTCAAATTGTCGGTTCACTCATGTACTTAGCTAGCGCTACAAGACCACATATCTCTTTTGCTGTGAGCAAACTGAGTAGGTTCATGTCCAACCTGGGTGATGATCATTGGCATGCACTAGAAAGGATCTTGCGCTATCTGAGAGGTACTATGAGTTACGGAATTACTTATTCAGGGCATCCTGCTGTGCTAGAAGGATATAGTGATTCAAATTGGATCTCCGATGTTGATGTACTTTACGCAACAAGTGGGTATGTATTTACTCATGGTGGTGGCGCAGTGTCATGGAGGTCTTGCAAGCAAACCATATTGACGAGGTCAACTATGGAAGCAGAATTAACTGCATTGGACACATCTACTGTTGAGGCAGAATGGCTGCGTGAGCTCTTGATGGACTTGCCGGTTGTTGAAAAACCTGTACCAGCTATTCTTATGAATTGTGATAACCAAACGGTTATCGCTAAAGTGAACAATTCTAAAGATAATGCAAAGTCATCAAGACACGTGAAAAGACGTTTGAAGTCTGTCAGGAAGTTGAGAAACTCCGGAGTAATAACTGTTACGTATATACAAACAGACAAAAACCTGGCAGATCCCTTTACAAAGGGACTATCACGAAATGTGATAGATATTGCATCGAGGGAGATGGGTATGAGACCCATAGATGTTACACCATAGTAGTAACCCAACCTTTGTGATCGGAGATCCCGTGAATTAGGATCTGGGAAGAACAAGCTATTGGTTAACTGAGGAGAGTAATAACTTATGATCGTCTCCAAGTGAAGATGCAAAACTCTCAGAGCTGTAAGGCTCAGATCTGTAAGGCAGGTCGGCAACATGCCTTAATGTGGTTCTATTGGCTATAATTAGCAAAGATGCTGTCCTACAGAGCAGTCTTGAAAGAACACACCTATATGAGTTCTGACTGTAAACGTCGCAGTCTATGAGATTTGGGTGATCTCTAGTAAACTCACGAAGAGACCAGGGAGTATGACGTATAAGCTCCAAACCGCGGGGTAGTCTACTGGCGGTCAGGTACTGGTTAAGACTTTGAGTGAAACCTGTTCACACAAAACTAGCAATTCAAGGCATAGTCCATTGTCAAGTTGTGAATGGATGTAGCTTAAAGTACTAGGCAGAAGTTCAACTTAACAGTCTCTGCTGAAACACTGGTATATTAAACAAGTGGTGAGAGAAGGCAAATCTCTAAATGGGTATTTGAGATCTGGTGGGGGATTGTTAGAATTAATGGGCTAGGCCCATAGCAATTTCTGAAATCTCAAAGCCCATGTGTAAAATGGCAAGTGGTGGTGCTAAGTTTAGTCCCACCTTGGAAGTTGAAGAAGAGTTGGACCTCTTTATATAGTGGGTTCTCTCTACCACTCTAAGTGGTGTGTGAGAAGAGAAAGGGAAAACCACACGCACGCGCTCGCTCGCCTCGCCTCGCCTGGCCTGGCCGGGCCGGGCCGGGCCGTGGCGAGGCGAGGCGAGGCGAGGCGTACATGCGACATGCGCGTGAATGGTCCGCCGAAATCCGGTCCGTCTCCTTGCAGGAGCGCAGCTTCCTTTTGCCGTTTTATTTTTATGTCTTGGCAGACAAGTTTTTAATTTCTTGTCCGGTAAGTATACGAATTAGAAACCGAGTCGGTTTGGGATTGTGGTCGCGACACAATACCGCCTCTGGTCCTAATATATATACAGCTACCGGCTGCGGCCAGAGATACACCGAAAAACACCTAGGGTTTTGCCTCATCTCACAACTTGCGCCGCCATCGTAGTCTACTCCATCCCAAACGCCGGCGCGCATTGGCGCGTGGGAGAGCAGGTCTCCGGAACCGTTCGTCTTTGCGATCCTGCACCGGGAGAGGACGAATTAGGTTTTTGGGAAGCGCTGTGCGCGACTGCTCAAATTCGTCATCACGGGTCGTCTTCCGTCCAAGTCGGGCGGTGCTACTCATCGTCGTATTCATCGCCGTCAGCAGCAGATCGTCGCCAACATCATCATCAACACTGTCGCACCCATAATAGCTAACGATCAGTACGTCCAACATCCTCTGTTCATGTCTGTTTCTACAGCTACTGTTACGTGTTTGCTGCTGTTATGCATGTCTTGCTGTTCTTCTAGTTTGCTAGATTTTTGCATTGTAGTATCTCTTCTAGTCATGAATTATTTACTGGAATTAATCATGAACTTGCCTAATATTCCAACAATCCAAAAACCTAATTATAGGCAATTTCCTGAGTTAACTATGGCTGGATTCGCTGATGCACTGAGGCCGGATAAGTTTACCGGTGTGCACTTTAAGAGGTGGCAGGTGAAGACCACGCTCTGGCTTACTGCTCTGAAAGTTTTCCACGCTAGTGTTGGTGCTCCAGAGGGAATGACCGACGAAGATCGGAGAAAATTCCAGGAAGCCAATACTATGTTTGTGGGATGCATTCTGAGTGTTCTTGCTGACCGTCTGTGTGATGTGTACATGCACATAAACGACGGAAAAATTCTGTGGAATGCACTGAATGCAAAATTCGGTGCAACAGATGCAGGCAGTGAACTGTACATCATGGAGAGTTTTCATGACTACAAGATGGTGAATAACCGTTCTGTGGTTGAACAAGCTCATGAGATACAGTGCATTGTGAAGGAACTTGAACTCCTTAAATGTGTTCTACCCGACAAATTCGTGGCTGGGTGCATGATTGCAAAGTTGCCTCCTTCATGGAGGAATTTCGCCACAACTCTGAAGCATAAGAGACAGGAGATATCAGTTGAAAATCTGATTGCATCTCTTGATGTTGAAGAAAAAGCTCGGGCTAAAGATACCACTGAAAAAGGAGGTGAGGTTCAGCCTACTGCTAACATGGTGCAGAGGTACCCACAGAACAAGAACAAAGGGAAGAACAAACCTGTTTTCAACAAGCCTACCAAGACTACTACCTTCAAGAAGAAGAAGTTCAACAAGGCTGAGCTAGAGTGCTACGCCTGTGGGAAGCCTGGACACTTTTCCAAGGAATGCCCTGAACGTGCAGACCGCAGAGGGAAAACAAGCTCCAAGACTGTCAACATGGTGACCGCTAGCAATACTGATGGGTATGGTAATTTACCTATTGTGCTTTCAGTATTTCAATCATCTTCGTGGTGGATTGATTCGGGTGCTAACGTTCATGTGTGTGCTGACATCTCCCTGTTTACTTCTTATCAGGTCGCAAGGGATTCTTTCGTCCTAATGGGGAATGGGTCACATGCTTCTGTTCGTGGCATTGGCACGGTGGATCTGAAGTTTACTTCAGGAAAGATCGTGCAACTAAGGAACGTGCAGCATGTCCCTACTATGAACAAGAATCTAGTTAGCGGCTCCCTTCTATGTCGAGATGGATTTAAGGTAGTTTTAGAGTCCAATAAAGTAATCGTGTCAAGATTTGGACAATTTATAGGAAAAGGCTATGAGTGCGGAGGCTTGTTCCGCTTTTCTCTTTCAGATTTTTGCAATAAGTCAATAAACCAAATTTGTGCTAGTGTTAATGATGATGCAAGTATTTGGCACTCTCGTTTATGTCATATTAATTTTGGTTTAATGTCTCGGCTATCCAGCATGAGTTTAATTCCGAACTTCACAGTTGCCAAAGGTTCTAAGTGCCATAGTTGTGTGCAATCTAAGCAACCTCGAAAGCCTCATAAGGCTGCCGAGGAGAGAAACTTGGCACCTCTAGAACTCATACATTCTGATCTTTGTGAGATGAATGGTGTGTTGACAAGAGGTGGAAAGAGATATTTCATGACTTTGATTGATGATGCGACTAGATTTTGCTATGTTTATTTTTTGCAAACTAAAGATGAAGCATTAGACTACTTTAAAATCTATAAAGCTGAAGTTGAAAATCAACTAGAGAGAAAGATCAAGCGTCTTAGGTCCAATCGTGGTGGAGAGTATTTTCCAAAAGTTTTTGATGAATTTTGTGAGGAACATGGTATTATTCATGAGAGGACGCCTCCCTATTCACCTCAATCAAATGGAGTGGCCGAGAGGAAAAACCGCACATTGACTGACTTGGTGAATGCCATGTTAGACACTGCTGGTTTATCTAAGGCATGGTGGGGGGAGGCTCTATTGACTTCATGTCATGTCCTGAATAGAGTTCCCAACAATAATAAAGAGAAAACCCCTTATGAGGAGTGGGTTGGGAGAAAACCATCACTTTCTTATTTGCGCACTTGGGGATGTTTGGCAAAGGTCAATATTCCTATTCCTAAGAAACGCAAACTTGGACCAAAGACAGTGGATTGTGTCTTTCTAGGGTATGCTCAACGGAGCATTGCTTATAGGTTTTTAGTGGTAAAATATGAAGTACCTGATATGCATGTTGATACTATAATGGAATCTCGTGATGCAACATTTTTTGAGAACATATTTCCTATGAAAGATATGCATAGCATTGCTAGATTTTCTTCTGAGATAATTCCTGAATCTAGTACAACTGATGAATATTTCGAACAATCACATGAGGAAGTCCTTGAGAAGGATAACAATGAAGTTCCTAGAAGGAACAAGAGACAAAGGATTGGAAAATCCTTTGGTGATGATTTCATTGTATACCTTGTGGATGACACACCCAAGACGATTGCAGAAGCATATGCATCTTCGGATGTAGATGATCGGAAAGAAGCTATTCATAATGAGATGGACTCAATTCTTTCTAATGGAACTTGGGAACTAACTGATAGACCATATGGTTGTAAACCTGTGGGCTGTAAGTGGGTGTTCAAAAAGAAGCTAAAGCCTGATGGTACTATTGATAAATACAAGGCGCGGCTAGTGGCCAAGGGCTACACTCAGAAAGAAGGCGAAGATTACTTTGACACCTATTCACCCGTTGCTAGAATGACCACCATTCGAGTGTTACTTTCCTTGGCTGCCTCTTATGGTCTTATCATTCATCAAATGGATGTAAAGACAGCTTTTCTCAATGGAGAGTTGGAAGAGGAGATCTATATGGATCAGCCTGACGGGTTTGTGGTAAAGGGTGAAGAGAGAAAGGTGTGCAAGTTGTTCAAATCTTTGTATGGTCTGAAACAGGCACCTAAGCAATGGCATGAGAAGTTTGAAAGAACTTGACTTCTGCAGGATTTGTCATTAACGAGGCTGATAGGTGTGTTTACTATCGCCATGGTGGGGGCAATAGTGTCATATTATGTTTGTATGTGGACGACATACTGATCTTTGGTACAAACATTAATGCAATTAATGAGGTCAAGTCTTTTCTATCAAAAAGTTTTGACATGAAAGATCTGGGAGAAGCCGATGTAATTCTAAACATCAAACTTATTAAGGATGAGAGTGGGATTACATTAACGCAATCTCACTATGTTGAGAAGGTCTTGAACCGATTCGGTTTTATGGATAGCAAGCCTTCTCCAACACCTTATGATCCCAGCGTGACACTCAGAAAGAACAAGAAAGAAACGAGAGATCAATTAAGATACTCTCAAATTGTCGGTTCACTCATGCACTTAGCTAGCGCTACAAGACCAGATATCTCTTTTGCTGTGAGCAAACTGAGTAGGTTCATGTCCAACCCGGGTGATGATCATTGGCATGCACTAGATAGGATCTTGCGCTATGTGAGAGGTACTATGAGTAACGGAATTACTTATTGAGGGCATCCTGCTGTGCTAGAAGGATATAGGGATTCAAAGTGGATCTCCGATGTTGATGTACTTTACGCAACAAGTGGGTATGTATTTACTCATGGTGGTGGCGCAGTGTCATGGAGGTCTTGCAAGCAAACCATATTGACGAGGTCAACTATGGAAGCAGAATTAACTGCATTGGACACAGCTACTGTTGAGGCAGAATGGCTGCCTGAGCTCTTGATGGACTTGCCGGTTGTTGAAAAACCTGTACCGGCTATTCTTATGAATTGTGATAACCAAACGGCTATCGCTAAAGTGAACAATTCTAAAGATAATGCAAAGTCATCAAGACACGTGAAAAGACGTTTGAAGTCTGTCAGGAAGTTGAGAAACTCCGGAGTAATAAGTGTTACGTATATACAAACAGACAAAAACCTGGCAGATCCCTTTACAAAGGGACTATCACGAAATGTGATAGATATTGCATCGAGGGAAATGGGTATGAGACCCATAGATGTTACACCATAGTAGTAACCCAACCTTTGTGATCGGAGATCCCGTGAATTAGGATCTGGGAAGAACAAGCTATTGGTTAACTGAGGAGAGTAATAACTTATGATCGTCTCCAAGTGAAGATGCAAAACTCTCAGAGTTGTAAGGCTCAGATCTGTAAGGCAGGTCGGCAATATGCCTTAATGTGGTTCTATTGGCTATAATTAGCAAAGATGCTGTCCTACAGAGCAGTCTTGAAAGAACACACCTATATGAGTTCTGACTGTAAACGTCGCAGTCTATGAGATTTGGGTGATCTCTAGTAAACTCACGAAGAGACCAGGGAGTATGACGTATAAGCTCCAAACCGCGGGGTAGTCTACTGGCGGTCAGGTACTGGTTAAGACTTTGAGTGAAACCTGTTCACACAAAACTAGCAATTCAAGGCATAGTCCATTGTCAAGTTGTGAATGGATGTAGCTTAAAGTTCTAGGCAGAAGTTCAACTTAACAGTCTCTGCAGAAACACTGGTATGTTAAACAAGTGGTGAGAGAAGGCAAATCTCTAAATGGGTATTTGAGATCTGGTGGGGGATTGTTAGAATTAATGGGCTAGGCCCATAGAAATTTCTGAAATCTCAAAGCCCATGTGTAAAATGGCAAGTGGTGGTGCTAAGTTTAGTCCCACCTTGGAAGTTGAAGAAGAGTTGGACCTCTTTATATAGTGGGTTCTCTCTACCACTCTAAGTGGTGTGTGAGAAGAGAAAGGGAAAACCACACGCGCGCGCTCGCTCGCCTCGCCTCGCCTGGCCTGGCCGGGCCGGGCCGGGCCGTGGCAAGGCGAGGCGAGGCGAGGCGTACATGCGACATGCGCGTCAATGGTCCGCCGAAATCCGGTCCGTCTCCTTGCAGGAGCGCAGCTTCCTTTTGCCGTTTTATTTTTATGTCTTGGCAGACAAGTTTTTAATTTCTTGTCCGGTAAGTATACAAATTAGAAACCGAGTCGGCTTGGGATTGTGGTCGCGACACAATACCGCCTCTGGTCCTAAAATATAGACAGCTACCGGCTGCGGCCAGAGATACACCGAAAAACACCTAGGGTTTTGCCTCATCTCACAACTTGCGCCGCCATCGTAGTCTACTCCATCCCAAACGCCGGCGCGCATCGGCGCGTGGGAGAGCAGGTCTCCGGAACCGTTCGTCTTTGCGATCCTACACCGGGAGAGGACGAATTAGGTTTTTGGGAAGCGCTGTGCGCGACTGCTCAAATTCGTCATCACGGGTCGTCTTCCGTCCAAGTCGGGCGGTGCTACTCATCGTCGTATTCATCGCCGTCAGCAGCAGATCGTCGCCAACATCATCATCAACACTGTCGCACCCATAATAGCTAACGATCAGTACGTCCAACATCCTCTGTTCATGTCTGTTTCTACAGCTACTGTTACGTGTTTGCTGCTGTTATGCATGTCTTGCTGTTCTTCTAGTTTGCTAGATTTTTTCATGCTAGTATCTCTTCTAGTCATGAATTATTTACTGGAATTAATCATGAACTTGCCTAATATTCCAACAGCTGGGACCGGAACGGAACTACCTTGCTAGAGACGGGATGCCCAGGAGGAAGCGGCTGGAGGCGGCAGCGGCGAATCCAGGCAGCAGCTGCGCAAACACGAGACATGCATTTCATCAGTTGGCAATGGAAGCATCAATCTGACGGCCTGATGAGCCAATGGAAGAAGGGGATGGTGAGGGCGGCGTTGAACACCTAGGCCCAACGCCGGAAGGGAGCATCCAAAGGAGCACCTCACGGACGGCCTCCTGCTGCTACGTGTGCAAGCACCTCGCATCCTGCCTTCTCCTCATCCTCGCCGGCCAGCTCTTCTTCCTTCCGGCAAACTTCTGCATCTTGCGCGCGAACATCCCATGAACACATGCTCCAGCGGCTCGTCCCTGTAGTCTGTCTTCTCCACCATTGGCCGAGGCCTAATTTGTGCTAGCAAAAGAAATCGCATCATGAGCAAAAGAACGAACTCACAACTAACATTTCAAATCGAGATTTATCCATTAGCAATCACAAAATGTATAAATAAAGGGGCTTCTAATTGACCACCTGAGTATTTCGAGTTGTGCCAAAATCCATGAGTAGAGCACCAGCTGCAAGTGTCGTCGACCACCCGCTGAGGCCGCCGTGGGCCGCACGACCGCATGAGCCGCCGTCCGCCACACCACGAGGAAGAGGTGGAGTCCCGCCTCCGGTGCAGCGCGCCCGAACCCCAGCTTCGTCGCAGCTCCCGGTCCAAGAGCGGATCGAGCAGCGGCCAACCTCCAGGTCGCGCCCGTCCTCGCCAGCGCAGGCCGACGCCGGTCATTCTCTCTCCCTCCCTCTCATCTTCCTCTCTCTCTCGTAGGGTTCGCGCGGGAGGAGGGGACTGGGGTCATAGACGGAGAAGCCGTCCACGCCTTGGAACCGAACCTCCAGACCTGGTCCTGGGGTTCGCAACTCGATGCCGCCACCGGAGCGTCTCTGCCATCGCTGCTCCTCTCACGGTCCGGCCGACGCAGAGATCAGGAAGGAGGAGGAAGCTAGAAGAGAGAGAGAAAGAGAGAGAGAGAGAGAGAGAGAGAGAGAGAGAGAGAGAGAGAGAGAGAGAGAGAGAGAGAAGAGAGAGAGGAGACGAGTGGGTGGCTAGAGGAACAAGCTCGGCGGGGAAGGGTGGGGTGCGGGGGAGAGTGGAGGAGGGAGGTGTGCTGGGCGCGGCAGCTGCGGGGATTAGGAGAAAGAGGACCGGTGTTTGACTGACGCGGCGTGGGAAGGGCATGGGACGCACGTTGCGCCACGCAGCGCGGGACGATTTTTATCTCCCGCTGGATGACCCTGTCAATAGGCACGCGGAAGAAAACAAGCCCAGCAACTGTTGTGTGGACCATCAGCCAACAAGGCCCACCCGTGATAGTTCGCGGGGCGGGTTCATACGCGGTAGTCCATCCTCTATCTCCCTCTAGCCAATTGCAGACGAGCTCGCCCAATCCGCACGACGCGGAAGGCGCGACGCGTGTGGAGAGGCGCGCGTACACCCAGAAAAGTTTGACCCAGCCAATCGGATCTAGCCTGAGCCCACACGCCATACACTGTTCAGATTTCACCACGCGGTCAAAACGACAAGAGTCAATTTGCAGCGAGATCCAACGGACGGCAGGCAAAAAAAGACTTGGTCAACCCTCATCGAACGGCCAGCGAAAGAACTGATCGGTGGAGCATTCTCCAAGCGAGTTGGGTAGCCTCTATATTGTTTTAAATTTATTGACCTTTCTCTCTTTCCTCATCTCTTTGCGCCTCCACTATCCACCTCTAATTAGCCTCCTCGAGCATCTTCTCGTAAGCAAAAATCATGGACTTATTGACTATTTGTCCTGCTAGCTGACATGAATTTACTCGTCACCGTGAACTTGAAAAATTAGTTTTTGACTGCACGTCCCTTTTGCTCAATTATTAGACTCAGCCACCAGTGGGGTGGGGGAATTTAAGATGTAAACTGCGATGAGGGTGAATTTGCATGCCAGTGGGGCGGGAGAGTTGCCAAGTTGGCTACCTAAGCCGTGTAGTTTCTCGTCATCTTTAGCATAATGAGGTTAGCAGATAGAACTTGCATCATTTTGATTTACTTTGCTTTATAATTATATTACTTTTATTTTTGTGTGTGTTTTGTCACAGTTATTTCTTCTGGAAGCTATTGTTTCCTAGTCCGTGAAATGTGTGATGCACTGTTAAATGTTAGACGATACGTATTTCCTCCTATATATTTATTATAATTTTTTCTATGCACAAATGATAGTTGTAAAAATAATTTTGTTAAAAAGCTGTGTGAAAATTAATATTCATGTTGGCGACCAAACTTGATTGATTTATATAATATATGGAAGTTCATGTAATTTTGTTTACTAAAACTTTTGTAGGCATATTTAATATTTATTAAACAAAAGTATTCCTATTTTAGTAATCTCTTTACCCCACTCCTTTTGTTATGTGCGTACACATCACTTCTTTTTTTACTCCAGGTAGAGAAACATTATTGCCAACATGAAGTATGTATTTTGAATATCGCGCAAAAAATATATTTATTTTTAACAGCACTCCTTACCCCATTCCTTTTGTTATGTGTGTACACCCAGAAAAGTTTGACCCAGCCAATCGGATCTAGCCTGAGCCCACACGCCATACACTGTTCAGATTTCACCACATGGTCAAAACGACAAGAGTCAATTTCCAGCGAGATCCAACGGACGACAGGCAAAAAATGACTCGGTCAATCCTCATCGAACGGCCAGTGAAAAAACTGATGGGCGGAGCATTCTCCAAGCGAGTTGGCTAGCCTATGTATTGTTTTAAATTTATTGACCTTCCTCTCTTTGCTCATCTCTTTGCGCCTCCACTATCCACCTCTGATTAGCCTCCTTGAGCATCTTCTCGTAAGCAAAAATCATGGACTTATTGACTATTTGTCCTGCTAGCTGACATGATTTTACTCGTCACCGTGAACTTGAAAAATTAGTTTTTGACTGCACGTCCCTTCTGCTTAATTATTAGACCCAGCCGCCAGTGGGGCGGGGGAATTTGAGATGTAAACTGCGATGAGGGTGAATTTACATGCTAGTGGGGCGGGAGAGTTGCCAAGTTGGCTACATAAGCCGTGTAGTTTCTCGTCATCTTTAGCATAGTGAGGTTAGCAGCTAGAACTTGCATCATTTTAATTTACTTTGCTTTATAATTATTTTACTTTTATTTTTGTGTGTGTTTTGTCACAGTTATTTCTTCTGGAAGCTGTTGTTTCCTGGTCCGTGAAGTGTGTGATGCACTGTTAAATGTTAGACGATACGTATTTCCTCCGATATATTTATTATAATTTTTTCTATGCACAAATGATAGTTGTAAAAATAATTTTGTTAAAAAGCTGTGTGAAAATTAATATTCATGTTGGCGACCAAACTTGATTGATTTATATAATATATGGAAGTTCACGTAATTTTGTTTACTAAAACTTTTGTAGGCATATTTAATATTTATTTAACAAAAGTATTCCTATTTTAGTAATCTCTTTACCCCACTCCTTTTGTTATGTGCATACACATCACTTCTTTTTTTACTCCAGGTAGAGAAACATTATTGCCAACATGAAGTATGTATTTTGAATATCCCGCAAAAAATATATTTATTTTTAACAGCTCTCTTTACCCCACTCCTTTTGTTATGTGCGTACACATCATTTTTTTTTACTCTAGTTAGAGAAACTTTGTTGCCCAACGTGAAGTGCGTATTATGATTATCACACAAATAAACAGTATATTTTTAACAGCTCTCAACTTTAAACACTAAAGTACCTCAGGATTGATTTTTTAATGTGGATCGGATTGGTTAATTTGCTGAAACCATAAACGACCTCAACACATGTATTATGCTCGGACTCTTTTTTGTGGTGTTTAGATTTTCCATAGTTGCATGCCGTCAAAGTTTTTGCCCTGATTGATTCGGACAGATTTTTAATAGAAAAGGCTTACGTGTTGGATGAAGGGCGTGTAACACAATTTGTATGTATGAAGTGACCTGATTTTGTACGTTCGCTATTTTCTAATTGCATACATGCACTTCTTTAAAGCAAATCCCAACCGTTCTTCTAAGCTATTTTTTTACTGTTGCTTTTCTCGAAATATTCTAAATTAATGTACGTATTGTTGCCAAAACAAAATAAGAACGCCAGGATCCGTGGTCATGTCCGTCTATGGTTCTCGCTGGAAACCCGTCTATTGCTATGTCAAATTGCCATGTTTTTCTGGCTCGTGGACTCTAGTAAACACTAGCTTAGCCCGCGCGGCGACACGCCGCGCCCATCGATCAGTCGCGACTATGTAGACTATGGTCCAAGTAATAGAGTAATAAATAGTTATTCGCTATCAAAAAAAGGGACGTACAATACGTTATGATGAAATTTGTTGTATAACTTGAGGCTTTTTAGCAAATTGTTTTGTTCAAGACAAATTATAGACACAAATATCTATCATTATGGAAACTTTTAGTTTATTTTGTACATAGCAAGGGTCTGTCCACCAAGTTGAAACAAATACACAACATGGCCAAAAGTAAGGAACATCAGAACAGTGCTTTCGGTAGCTAAAATTTAATAAATTTCCACATTTCATAACAAAAAAACTTAGATCTGATCCAAAGTACAACCATTGAGGCAGTACAAAAATCAACTATTTTGATCATCACATAAAAATTAATGTGCATTTCATGGAAAAAAATTAGAGATAAAATAATTTAGCCAAGAGAAAAAACTATTTCAGATTACAAAAGGCGCTCCGAAGAGTAATTGTGTATATTATTCAAAAGAACACTCTGTTACCTTCAGGCTTTAATTAGCCGGTTAAATCTTGTGGAATCAGGCAATGATATAAATTCTTACCATAAACAGCAAAATTAAGCAGCTCTTAATATAGAAACAACCATATCACTCGGAGTGAAGGGAGCATGATGCGATGAACTGATGATGATCTAGAGTAATAAATAGTTATTCGTTGTCAAAAAAAGGGACGGACAATACGTTATGATGAAATTTGTTGTATAACTTGAGGCTTTTTAGCAAATTGTTTTGTTCAAGACAAATTATAGACACAAATATCTATCATTATGGAAACTTTTAGTTTATTTTGTACATAGCAAGGGTCTGTCCGCCAAGTTGAAACAAATACACAACATGGCCAAAAGTAAGGAACATCAGAACAGTGCTTTCGGTAGCTAAAATTTAATAAATTTCCACATTTCATAACAAAAAAACTTAGATCTGATCCAAAGTACAACCATTGAGGCAGTACAAAAATCAACTATTTTGATCATCACATAAAAATTAATGTGCATTTCATGGAAAAAAATTAGAGATAAAATAATTTAGCCAAGAGAAAAAACTATTTCAGATTACAAAAGGCGCTCCGAAGAGTAATTGTGTATATTATTCAAAAGAACACTCTGTTACCTTCAGGCTTTAATTAGCCGGTTAAATCTTGTGGAATCAGGCAATGATATAAATTCTTACCATAAACAGCAAAATTAAGCAGCTCTTAATATAGAAACAACCATATCACTCGGAGTGAAGGGAGCATGATGCGATGAACTGATGATGATCTAGAGTAATAAATAGTTATTCGTTGTCAAAAAAAGGGACGGACAATACGTTATGATGAAATTTGTTGTATAACTTGAGGCTTTTTAGCAAATTGTTTTGTTCAAGACAAATTATAGACACAAATATCTATCATTATGGAAACTTTTAGTTTATTTTGTACATAGCAAGGGTCTGTCCGCCAAGTTGAAACAAATACACAACATGGCCAAAAGTAAGGAACATCAGAACAGTGCTTTCGGTAGCTAAAATTTAATAAATTTCCACATTTCATAACAAAAAAACTTAGATCTGATCCAAAGTACAACCATTGAGGCAGTACAAAAATCAACTATTTTGATCATCACATAAAAATTAATGTGCATTTCATGGAAAAAAATTAGAGATAAAATAATTTAGTCAAGAGAAAAAACTATTTCAGATCACAAAAGGCGCTCCGAAGAGTAATTGTGTATATTATTCAAAAGAACACTTTGTTACCTTCAGGCTTTAATTAGCCGGTTAAATCTTGTGGAATCAGGCAATGATATAAATTCTTACCATAAACAGCAAAATTAAGCAGCTCTTAATATAGAAACAACCATATCACTCGGAGTGAAGGGAGCATTATGCGATGAACTGATGATGATCTATGGTAGCATATACCCACGGAAACAGTGTTCATGGAAACTTTGTTAAACAACCCATGATCAGCTTAAAAGTATTCCTTCCTGTGTCTCCACTAAAACAAAGCAATATTTATACACCCACAGGTCAGAACAATATGAGCCATTATTTGATATAAACCAACAAGGCTTGAACATACTTGTTTCTCTACCTCACCAAGTGGCGGCCAGAAAAAGCTTTAACAGATCAAAAACCACTTGCAACATGAAGTTGGGAGCCTCGTCTTATTTCACAAAATGGCAGGAGGAAGGGCCTTAATTTTTTCCAGTAACCTCATGAATATAATTAGCCAAATATGCGGCATTTCATCTGATTACACCAGTCATGTTGAAGGAGGGAACATCAATAAAATTAGGCATAAGCAATCAATCAAATGAAGAGAGATGTACTTAGAAATAAGACTAACAAACTTTCTCAGATACTATCCTGCCATTAAGAATCTGTTCAAGAAGGTGAAGCATTCACTTTTATGTTACAGTTCACAGTCAAAAAAAAACTTTTATGTTACAGTTACTGACAACGGACAACTGTGAATGGAAACAAAATTCTCAGCAATACATATATGAAACTAAGTAACATGACTTAGAAAATATAATGTAAAAGATCATAATAAACTACTGCTAAGTATGTTCAATAGTAATACAACCTCAGTTTGTAACCCAGAAATTTCTATCACCAAAACATCTTAGAAGGTTCAGTGCCAGTGATGTGCCTGCCATAAAACCGAATGCCAGTTTTCAGTTAAAAAATAAGCGGAAGACCATATGTTCTGCCCCCAAGGGTATAAGACCGAGTGGGGCCAACTAAAGACAGACCCCAGGATTCCATTTTTTAATGTATGTTGTTGTATAATGAATGAGGGGCTTGTATGCTTAGATTACTATTTGGTTTTTGATGTGATGAAAATTGGAGGGAAAGATGCTGGACAGACTAATTTGATCAATCGGGTGAGTAGAAGTATTAGAGTTTTGGCCATCTCGTCCATTACATTTGGATGGAGCGAGTACATGTTAATATGATAAATATATATGCATATTGTATGGGTTATGTACATATAAAAATCAGTGCAGCAGGCCTTTTCTAAAACTAAACATCTTGGTGAAGAGAAGTATATCGCCGAGTTCCAGTGTGAAAATATTGGTTTTAGTCCCTGGTCAAATGGACCGATGCATATTATGTTTGGTTGTACCACGAAAAATAACTTGGCTGCTTGAAGATATTCAACTGAGGTAGACGATGCAATTTTGGCAGACATGATGTTTTACGATCATCAATACAGCAGAATATGCAAAAGATGGGATAAAGCAGGTTCAGCATAATATCTAGTTTGTTTATTTGTTTGAGGAACACTTATTTGCTTGGGGAATAATGAAGTGTGCTTGCACCATTAGACATGAGATGAATTTGAACAAACGATCTGCATTCATATATGCAATGTACCAGAAACCAGTGCTGCTCTGACTTGCCTCTGCGTTACCTCTGAACCAGTGCTGCTCTGTACCGGAAATCGGGAATTTACTCATCAGGTCACTGCATCTACTTTATTGCGGTTAAACCACCAAACCCAAAGAAATACCTGCAATTTATTTAATAGTCGTATCAGATTTTTATTCAGAATGTGTTGAGCTATTTCTTTTGCCAAGCTACATTCTTGTACATTGGATTCTCAAGGAGCATCACTTGCGAGACATTTCACCCCCTTAACGCACAGGACATACAGGTTCTACATTGTTAGCGCCCCTGACAAGCAGGACCCACTGGGCAGCGACCACAGCAGCACAGCTACTGCCCAGCGGCCCACACGAGCCAGACAGCCCAGCCAACGCGTCCATGGGCCGGAGTGGGTCAACTGAGCCCGCACCGCTCGCTACTTCAGGGAGGCGCACGAAGAGCACACCATCCAGTGGATCAAAGGACGAACCGGCGGCTACCTACTCACTCTCTCCCGAACCCTAGTTCTTCCTCTATTCCTCCCCAAATTCGAGAGCAAGGCTCCTGTAATCGATTTGTACCAGCTACTACTTCAGAGAGCAATCCATAGATCGATCCCTATACTCTGTACCTAACATCTGGTATTAGAGATCCAGCCACCACTCCTTCCCGCTCCAATCTGGCGAATCTCATCGAGACAAGAGGGCTGCGACACGCACGAGAAGCCATGGATCCGAGCGTCTCAGCTTTCCTCGCCCGCTTCGAAAGCAAGATCGAGGCCGCCATCGACGGCCTGACCAAGGCCCAGCAGTCTACCGCGACGAAGATCGACGATCTGCTCTCGTGGCGTCCCGATCTCGAGCGCCGTGTAGCGGATCTGGGCGACGCCATCACCGGACTACAACGTGCGCAAGCGCCTCCACCAGCTCGCCCCAACGCGGATCAAGTGCCCGAGGGCGCTGACGCGGGGATCCATCCTCAAGGGCCCGATGGCCACGGCGAATTTCAGATCAAACGGGGGCCATCGGCGGCGTCCCTCACGACGCCGCCGCCGCTCCCGACTAACAGTACGACCCCGAACCCCACCTCTCCCGTTCTCGCATGCCAGCCAGATGCTCACCGGGCTTGGCCAAGGGCACCCCTCCATTTCCTTTCCGCAGTTCTCGGGTGAAAATCCTAATCTATGGAAAACTCTATGTGAGCAGTATTTTTCCATGTTTGGGATTGTGCCTTCATTTTGGGTTCCTATGGCATCTCTGAATTTTTCGAGGCCAGCAGCAATATGGCTGCAATCCATCCAGCGCCGTCTGGGTGAATTCGATTGGGACTCGTTCACTGCACTTCTCTGCACGCGGTTCGGCCACGATCGCCACCAAACTCTCATTCGCCAATTCTATGCAGTTCGCCAAACCACTACAGTAGCAGATTATATTGAGAGATTCGAGGCTATCATCAACCATTTGAATTCATATTCTGAAACAATTCACCCTTACTATTTTCTCACACGTTTTGTCGAGGGCCTGAGGACAGACATCAGGGCGGTCGTCATGGTGCAGCGGCCCCCT